>NC_081408.1:118687770-118987770 GCF_030272615.1 Cryptomeria japonica | reverse complement strand
AATAGACAGAATATGACTACTAATTGGCAAGTATGGGAAGTGAACCAAGGGAAATCGATCAAGGAAGTAGAGGTTAGTTCAAACACAAATGATATGGAAACCAAATAAAAAGCATAAAACTAACACTATTACCTTGCAAGAGAGTTCTCTCTTATTCCTCCGATTAAGCCTTGGTTGAAATGAGAAATGCACCCCTTCCTCACTTGATTGGATTGGCTTCTTCTTTGTGATGTGGATTTCTTTCCACACACAACAAGATTTGAATGATTTGATAGGATTTAAATTTGGATTAGATGGAAATGAATAGATTTGGATTTGATGAAGGATCACGAGGATATGATAAGGATATCATAGAAGAAGATAAAGGAAGAAAGGAGAAGCATAAGATTAGAGGAAGATTCCATGTAGTGATTTGTGAGGAAATGAGACTCCAATTTATAGATTGAAGGAGGCCAATAGAGGGCCAAGATTTATTTTGGTATGAAGGGTTGAGATTGATTAGGGATGGAAGACATGGATCAAGGTGTATTGGGAGAATAAAAAGGAATATAAAATTCCTTGGGGAAAGCAGAGAGGAATTAAAAATTTCAAAATAAAGGATGTGTGGGAAGACTAAATGGATAAAGGAATTAAAAATTCCTTGGGAAGAGGATGCATGGGGAAATTCAAGGAATTTGAATTTCCTTGAAAGGATCAAAGGTGATGTGACATGAGTGGAGGAATATAAAATTGGAGAATAGTGATAAGTATGATTAAGGAAGAATTAATTAGGTTGAGTGGGGATTAGGAAAAGTGATTTGTAGGAATCACTTGACTTAAGTTAATTAACTAGAATTAATTAACTAAGAGGAATTTAGAAGACTTAATGATTTGGTTGACTTTAGAAGAATAGTGAAATAATTAATTTATTTGATAAATTAATTATTGAGCTATACTGACAAGATTGATTTAATTTGATTAAATTTTTAAGAAGAAGGAAATTAACACAATTAAATTGGTTAATTATGATGATATGCTTAAATTAATTAAACATAGAAAAACACATTAGCCATTGACGCAAATAGAGACTTCAAGCACATCATGCTATCTAGGAGGTTGGTTGAGGAGGAAAACCTTTGCTTGCTGACTTAGGTACACACCCAATCGCTAATCAAAATATGGCCACTGAGTCTCATGTAATGGATTATCAACACTGTATTACCTGACTCTCAATGCTAATGGGGGCATGATATGGCAAGTCTCTTGGGCGAGTTACTATCTCCCTTGCATAAAGATTATCCACCTTTTGGAGGTGAACCGGGTAGCTTCTATTCCTAGAGTTCTTAGTAAGGATTTTCATTCAAAGACTATCCTTTGTGGTCGCACAAGCGCAATTGAGGCCTATAGCCCAACAAAATACCAAGCACAATAGTAGTCACACAAGCGTGATTTAGACCTCAAGGGCCCTACAAAGTGCTTGATATGAGAGTAAACTCAGATATCTCCGTCCTCCGAGATTTTCATCTCTAAAGGTGATTTGACTATAGTGAGTTGGAATGCTCGGGTTCAGCCATACTCACTTGGGTCATTCCCCTCTCACCAATGTTTGTGCTAGTGTGCCAAGCAAATTGGGAGGGCATGCCCACTAAAGGTAAAAATCATGCAAACAAGAAGAAAATAAAACACGGAAGACAAGTGGTTAATTCCCTTAATCAAACCTAAATGTTATCTAACTAGAAAAAATGCACACGAACTATTTTAGTGGTAATATTGTCTTCTATACAATGTCCTGCAAAAAAGGATAGATTAGTAGTCTTAAATTAAGCCTTAGACTGCTCGGATAAAGCTTGCAAAACTCAAAATTCTGATCAGTAACACAAAAATCCTGTAGATACAATGCTCGTGTTGTTCTTTAGATGCTAGCACCAAACCACTTACGTTTGCGGTAAATCAGAGATAGTGGAAAAGTTGACAGACAGTAAAAATAAAAAAAATTAGTAGACAGAAAGTGACACCAGTGGTCACACTGTTATGCAGTCGGTCGCGCCGAAACGCTCGTGCTCGTGCCAGAGATAAAAAAATCTTAGCGGTCAGCAATAAATTTTGAAAATTCAAATTTTAAAAAGAAGTGGGAGATTTCCTAAGGCGCTCATTCTATTCATAGAGCACTTGCGCTAAAACAACATTAGTAAAAATAGAAAACTAAATAAAACAGGCTAACTAATTTTTATTTTTATTTTTAGGGGATTTATCCTTTTTATGTGTTTTTTAATAACTGGTTAGAAAGAAATAAAGCATAAAGAGTGAACATCAAAGTAGAGATGTAAATGAAGAAATGTTGCAGGCATACGCACTATTCCGATAGCACTCACACTGAACTACAGTCTTCTCTGAAGGCGGGAGGAAAAATTCAAATCATAGATGATCACATCGAAATGCGAGTGCTCATGCCAAAACTTGTATTGCTTGTGCTGGACTGTAGTCACTCGCGCTGATCCAAAACCTGTGACTAAAAAATGATAAAAACTTCAAGAAAAATGTTAAATTAGGGACGTGGGTCCCACCAAGCGAGTCAGAATGAACCAAAGGAAATTGAGAAAGGTAGTAGAGGGTTAGTTCAAATACAAATGATATGGAAACCACATAAAAAGCATAAAACTAACACTATTACCTTGCAAGAGAGTTCTCTCTTGTTCCTCCGATTGAGCCTTGGTTGAAATGAGGAATGCACCCTTTCCTCACTTGATTGGATTGCCTCCTTCTTTGGGATGTGGATTTCTCTCCACACACAACAAGATTTGAATGATTTGATAGGATTTAGATTTGGATTAGATGGAAATGAATAGATTTGGATTTGATGAAGGATAATGAGGATATGATAAGGATATGATAGAAGAAGATAGAGGAAGAAAGGAGCAGCATAAGATTAGAGGAAGATTCCATGTAGTGATTTATGAGGAAGTGGGACTCCAACTTATAGATTGGAGGAGGCCAATGGAGGGCCAAGATTGATTTTGGTATGAAGGGTTGAGATTGATTTGGGATGGAAGACATGGATCAAGGTGTATTTGGAGAATAAAAAGGAATATAAAATTCCTTGGGGAAAGGAGAGAGGAATTAAAAATTCCAAAATAAAGGATGTGTGGGAAGACTAAATGGATAAAGGAATTAAAAATTCCTTGGGAAGAGGATGCATGGGGAAATTCAGGGAATTTGAATTTCCTTGAAAGGATCAAAGGTGATGTGACATGAGTGGAGGAATATAAAATTTGGGAATAGTGATAAGTATGATTAAGGAATAATTAATTAGGCTGAGTGGGGATTAGGAAAAGTGATTTGTAGGAATCACATGACTTAAGTTAATTAATTAAAATTAATTAACTAAGAGGAATTTAGAAGGTTAATGATTTGGTTGACTTTAGAAGAATAGTGAAATAATTTATTTATTTGATAAATTAATTATTGGGCTATAGTGACAAGATTGATTAAATTGTATTTAATTAACCTCAAGAAGAAGGGAATTAACACAATTAAATTGGTTAATTATGATGATAGGCTTAAATTAATTAAAAATTAATTTTAGGTTTTTAATTATAGGTGTCTACAAGAAGATATGTCACTTTCTTCCTTGAGAAATATTTCACGACATGGATTCACTTTTGTATAAATGGAACCAAGGGGAATGAGGGGATATGTGAACTTGAGGCTCATTATAGGATCCAAAATGGTGCATCATTTTGGGTTAAGTTGCTTATATAGGGATGAAACCTTTCAAATGCAGTGCAGACATCTATTCCATACTGATGAGAGAGGATGAGAGGCTATGGAGAATGATAAACACCATTTTAGGTGGTGAACGCCATATGTGTGATGGCTTCATATATGAGGCTATAATCTGCCTTATGGTGGACAGTCTAGATTCCAAGAAAGTTTGCATAGAAAATATTGATGGGTTTGTCCGACTGGTTGATGGGATAGCCATAGGGAATGTTGTTTTGGATTTGGAAACAGACAAGTGGGTGAGTGTCCTCAAAATTTATTTCAATCACACCCATTGCATTTCCTCAGACATTGAAGATGATTCTAACTCGAAGAATGAAGAGGTCGCGTAGGCAAAGGCTAATAGGGAGAGGAGGAAAATATTCATTGAAAACGCCTGGGAGGTATATCGAGTTGGAGTCATAAATAAGAATCTTGCCCCCTTTCACAGAATTTTGGAGTTGCGCAACAATTGGCTCTCGACTATTGTTGTCAAAGTAACTAAGATTGGAGAACACCTAGCTATTATTCTCCAATACCTAACTGGTTAAATGGTTGTTGACATTTGTATCTATCATTGTGTCTGTCATTTGTGGGATTTTGTATCTGTCATTGTGTCTTCCTCGTAACTATTTCGGTTTTATGATGTATGGGAACTATCCCCCTCTGGATAGCACTTATCAATAGTTTTTTTTATTCTATTGTTTTTATTTGCATTTACAACCTTGATTCATGTATTTGGGATTTTTTATTCTTTTAAACAACTTCTTACTTTCAAAAGATAGATATATGTGGAAATAAATTAATTCTTACCTTTTATTATAAGTCCTGTATAGGTAGTTTTATGTAACTAAAATGATCTTGTTACATGTATCACCTTGTTAAAGTAGGTTTCTATTATGAGTTCTTTCTTTTCATTTTTCTCATTCTTAGAGCTTATTGAAAACCAAATGAATATTTTGATTATTAATGTCAAATATTGTTCTATTTGTATCCCACACTTGTAAGCTTTACATCAATAATTTGTTTTGTGCATTGTGGAATATGAATCTGAAGATATATTATTCATTCAATGATTTTAATGGATAACAATAGGAATATTGATTCCCTAAAGTATTTATCTTTAACTTGGCAATTACATTACTTGTACAATCTCACTTCTTTATTTCTAGAAAATATCATATTGACATCTCTATGTGCACTTTCATATCTTACCAAGAAATTCACCATTTACATCTTGGAATTATAATTGCCAATTGTAATAATATCATTGGAACCAAAAACCTAAACTGGCATTAAATTCGCTAATTTTCATCATTTGAGATGACTCCATTCACCTTCAAATAGCCACATTTATAATGATAAAAAAATGCAACATCTACAATGCCATTTATTAGGACATGGATTTCTAGCTATTTGTCTCATCTTTTAATAGAAAGTGAGAATGGTACAAAAGAAAAGTACTTGGGTTAATTATTTTAGTGTTGAAAAATGCATACAAATGTGATTTCACACTTACAACTTGAACTAATTTGGATTTGAAAATTAATAATTTTTATATTTTCAAATCAAAGATTTTATCTTCAAGTTTGTCATAGCTAAAAAAAAACAAAAAAACACAAAGCTCAATATTTTTAAAGAATCCTTATATTATGAATAACATAATTTTTCTAAGTGTGTGGTTTAATACAATGCACAATCAATGTAATAATTATTTGTTAGGAAGAAAGTGGTGGAAAATAGATGAAATTACTAAGCACCAAATAATTCTTGTGTTTTTATTTATACCCTAGACTCAGTTATGCTAGAGGAGTAAAGAGTAAGTCTAGATTGTGCCTTAACCAATTAACAAAATAAAATCAATACAAAACTAATTCCTATAAACCATAACACATAATAGATATGCCTTTGTGTGTGTGTTTTTATGTGGAACTATTTTTCATTCATTTACATATGCTTATGTAGCATCAAAAATTGTCACTAGGCCAATTTACACCTCATGTTTGTGCCCCTAATTTAGCACGTCTCCCCCTCATCTCCTATCTAGGTCCATTTAGTGCCTTAACTCCATATTTTATGCCACATATACCAACCAAGTGATTTTGTGGGGATATGTCCTCCTCCTTGGACCCTAATTTTTGTCTTTGATTGGTCCCCCTTGATGGGGCCCAATTTTGAAGGGAGAGGTTTGACCTATCTCTCTAGTGGAAAATGAATTTGGTGGCTCTATGTAACCATTGGAGGTTGGCCTAATTGGTAAATTAACTTATATCCTCATATATAAAGGCATTAATCAATTCATTTCAATCTTAGTCTTCACATTCAAGCAAGTAAGCATTCAAGCATTGAAGTGTTCATCATCAAGCATTTTCAAAGGTCTTTAAGGATACATATTCTCCATTTAACCATTTTAGAGAAAACTACAACATTCATATGCAAACATGTGTGTGTGATTAGGGTTTTGTCATGTAAATGTCATTCCATACAACATATGTGATTACATTCAATAAGAAAAGCATCATTGTGATTGTAGATCTGAGGTATGTCTTTCTATTATCTATTTCAAGTATTTGCAATATTTCATTCAAGGTTAATTCCTAAACTGGGGTTTGACCTAGAAAAACCCCTATTCCCAACCTATTTCCCTTCTTTAGTATGCACATGAATAGGTGTGGAGCTACAATATTCGGAATAAGCTTTATTTATAGAGACAAATCAATCCCCCATTAGAGTGAGAAAAGTGTGGAGGACCAGAGAAACCACCATACCGGTCTCAAAAAATTAGGAGCCCTTTCTAGGAATACATTCAAATACTATTATAATCCTAAGATCCAGGTTTGTGGCTTGATCCGACGATTGTAGCTCACTGTTTGTGCATAAGTATTTCAATTCTAGTCTATTTGCCCTAATTTCAACATCTTCAACAAATCAATTCAACTCAAGGGAAAAAAGAGGCTCATCACATATCCCTAGAATTCAATTAGCATTTAGACCCCTTAGGTTTAGATCTATCAAATTCCTATCTTTACATAGTGTAATTGGTCCTTAAGAAAATTAGTGATTTTCATCCTTCTTGTGGTGGAAACCCTAATTTCACCACCATTACATTTTGGTGAACCTAACTCCTTACACCCTTATTTTTTATTTATACTCTCAAATTTGAGTGTTTATGTAATTTAAAATTTAAATTTACATTTACAAGTTTAATCTTATTGAATTTAAAATTTTTAGAGGTTAAACTCACAAAAACCCTAATTTTAATTCTAAAACCGAGTCTTTGAGTTACCTAATTTAGATTAATTGTTTTAGATATTATTTGTGAACATTCTAAATTTCAATCTTGCACTGACATAGCTTATTTTAATAAAATTAAATAAACTTAGAGGTTTAAATCACTAAAACCCTAATTTATTTTGGTTAATTTGGTTTGTGGGTTGCATAATTTGTAACTTTCATTTTTAGATCTGATTGATATGACGTTATGATTAGATTTAGATGCATTCTATCATTTTTTATGTACTTGCATTAGTGAAAACATCATAAAAATTGCATATTGTTATCTCTTTTTATCATTAATTTTGTGTGTAATCATTTAAAAAAGTAAATTGTTATTATTTTGTTGTCATTTAGTTAGTTCCATGATGCATTTATTTCATAGGTGTGATAATGAATTATCACCCCTTATTTCACTCTATCCCTATCCTAAGGACCCTCATACTCACAAAGATAATTTAGAGCCAAAAGAAATCATTAACACTTCTTTAAAAACTCTCCCTTCTAAAGATGAAGGTTTGAAGGATGATGTTGATATTTCTCCTAAAATGTGCCTCTCCCATAAGAGTATCTTATAGGAAGAGGATGATATCATAAACACCTTCCTTAATGCTACCTTATCTTCCATACATGGTACCTTCCCTAGAGAAAAAGTGTTGATGGACATTGATTTATCCTCTCCTAAATTTGGTCTTACCAATGGGGGTACATTAGTGCAAGAAGAGGTTATGAACACTTCTTTCAAAGATATCTTTCCTAAGCATGAATCCTTGAAAAATGGTGTCCATCTTCCTCCTAAAATGTACCTCCCCCATGAGGATGATTTGGTGCAAGTGGATGATATTATCACTACCTTTCCTAGGGATACCATAACCTCTTCTTATTCCAATGAATTTCCCACTAGAGATGAAGCATTGATGAGTTATGTTAGTCCTTCTCCTAAAGCTTGTCTTACCCATAAAGATACTTTGGAGAAGGGTATGTACCAAATCATGGTGGGTCAAAATAGGCCCTTAAGTAGCAATGAAATTTTAGAAAATCAGAGTTACGCAACTTGACATGAAAATTTGAATAAGTTATGAACATTATTTTAAAAATATGTAAGAAGAGAATCTATAGAAAAATGAATGTAGTTTCTAAGATACTAGTTTTTTTTGAAAAAAAAAATCTATTTGATGAAAATTTGAAATTTCAATACAATGGTACTAAAATTTTAGGAAAAAGACAAGAAGTAGGTGTATATCTGACCACCCTAATCACAATCAAATCATATTTTTTTAAAATAAGATTTATAATTTAAGTAGCAGACTCGTGTCCGAATGTGACATATTTTTTTGTGAAGTAAATAATTAATTATGATTTTCTTACAACTTGGTCTAAACTTTATGAAATTCATTTTTTTTTCCAATAGTAGACAAAGCATAGAATGTGACACAAGTTTCAGATTTAAAAAATGTGATACTGTTCAAAAGTTATGGGTGTTTTTCAATCAACATATTAACCAGGACTTTACTCAGAAGTCAATTAGAAAATAAATCATAATTATTTATTAAAGTAAAAATTAAAAAAACCTTATATTGTTGGAAAGTTGACAACGTCCTTACAAACCCATTTTGTTTTTATCAATTTTAGCTAAAAAAAAAGTCATCAGCAACCAGTAAGAAGTCTAGAAAATCAAAGAATACTCAAAAACATGTTTTTTTCTGTTGACTTTCCAGGCTTCTCATTTCCAATCCAAATCCCAAAGTATTCCTGAGACAAATTTCAAAATTTAAAATTTATGTTAGAGAAATCGAATATCTGATTATATCGAATATTTGCTATAATCGGATATTCGATTTTAATAAGTTATGATATTAATATATTGTATACTAATATATTAATATACACTATATATAATATATTAATATGTACAATATATTAATAGAATGACATTCAATATATATTAATATATATAAAAATGTTATATATTAATACTATAATATATAAATGTATATATTAAAATATATCATTAATAATTTCGTTAGTGGTCATATAATTTTGTAAGGGGTCATATGGTATTATGAGGGGTCACATGGTCCTAAAGTGTTATGTCATGCACTAGGATGTTAAAAGGGGTCATATGGTGTCCTAAGGTGTCATATGACACCATATGACCCCTTAGAACACCGCCTGACACCTAAGGACACTATATGGTGTCCTAAGGGGTCATAGAACACCATAGGAACCCTTAGGACACAATATGACCCTTAACTACACCTAAGGGGTCATAAAACACCATATGATCCCTTAGGATGCAATAAGAGCCTGGCCCTCTATTTCCAGAAGCCTAATAGCTTGAGGAAGATTTTGAAATCGGTACTAATGGAAAGTTTGAGACAACAGTTGGAAGCATCTCTTGAAGATTTTGATGCAGAAAAATTGAAGAATATCAGATTGGAAGATGAACTTAGATCTGCTTGGGAATTCATCAAAGCACTTCAAGAAAACCTGGTCATAGCAAAGAATAAGAGAAAATAATTACATGTGCAACTGCAAAAACAAGATGATGAAGAAAAAGAAACTCTCAGAGATATTGCAGAGAAACTGAGACAAGAGAACAGTAACATGAAGAATGAGATGCAAGATTTAACCATGAGAGTATGTAAGGATATTGAAGATAGAAAGAAGAATGCAAAACATTTGGTCAGAAGACTTAATTAAAGATTAGATGAATCTCTAAGGCTTAGTTATGATAATGATATTCTTAAAACAGAGTTGACTCACATATAACATGACAAAGAGGAACTTATGAGACAAGTTGGCACTTTGGGAAGTGAGTTGGTTGCTACAAATGAATACAAAGACAAATTCAAAAAAAGTTTAGACAAGCTTGATGATATGCTAAAAAGTCAAAAACCTAATGGAGAAACAGTTGGACTTGGATTTGAACATGAACAAAGTTCCAGAACTGCAAACAATCATGATCACAACAAACCGGTAAAGCAACCTAATGCTTATAAATTCAATGGTAAATGTTTTAATTGCAACAAATTTGGTCATAGAGAAAATCAGTGTAGATATAAGAATAATCATAATACAAACTCATCCACCGGGAAATGTTCCAACTGCAATAAATATGGTCATAACTCAGACAATTGTAGAATGAATGTAAAATGCTATGCTTGTGGTAGATTTTGACATCTATCTAATCAATGCAGAACTCAAACCGGACAAGGTTATGGAAAAGCTATTCAAAGAAACAATGTAACTTGTTATGCATGTAACAAGATTGGGAATATTGCAAGATTTTGCAAAAGCAATAATATACCGGAAAACAAAAAAGGATCTAATGACAAAGGCAAGGAAAAGGTAAATGAAATCAAGCAAGAATTCACTAAACAATGGGTCAAGAAGAGAGATCAGAGAAATGATGAATCTGTCTCTGCACTGACAGAACATAGAAATCCTGCACCAATAGGAGATTCTTCATATAACTAAGGAATAATCCTTAGGGGTAAGGTAGCTAACTGAAGATCATGCATTTTACCGTCAGATGGTGGTAAGAAGTCATAATTCTTCTTTATCAGCAGATATGTTGAGTAATCACTTAACCGGTGAAGCAATTATTGTGGTTGTAAGTTAACTTTTTGGTTATAAAGTACTGTAATTTCTCATTTCGACTTACCAAGCATTCAATTATTCAAAGAGCGTAGAAGTTGAGCATCAACATTCAAGAAGCAAAGCAACAAAGATTTTTTAGGGCATCCAATGTTTTCAGTTAAAAGTATTTATCTTATGAAATGGCTTCCTCATCTTCTATTCCTGAATTCATTGCAAGCCCTACTATTATGGAAAATATCAAGCATCCTAGACCAGTCTTTAAGATAATCCCTAAGATAGCTAAGTTGGATGACTCCATTGGTGCATTTTCAAAAATATCGAAGGGAGTTGCATTTGCTGATGACCCTAGGGCATACATTCACTGTAACATTGAAGATTTAGGGTCTAAGGATTTAAAGAACATGTTCATGAGTATTATCACTGATAAACAAGGTGTAGTCAAACCGAAACATGAGATTGTAAAAGATTTAGGGTTCGTAGACATCCTTCACATTCTTGAATTTTCAGATGAGATTGTCCATTATGTTCTTAGCAAATTTCACGGTGAATTTTTTATGGCTAGTCTCAATTTTCAAAATCACTAAGGAAGCGATTAAGGTTGTTACTAGTTTACCTTCTAACGACACTAGGCATGAGAAGAAAAAGAAAATTCCAAACAAAGAGGTTATGAACTTAACCAACACAACATCAGATAACAGATCACTTAGGGTTAGCAATATAGCTGATAACAATGTCAAATATGAAAGTATGGTTATTGGATACAAAGTTGCTCATACTAATAGGCTGAATTTTGTTTCTAGTCTATGCATTCATAGTGCTTATGAGATGGTAAATAACAATGCTCAAATTGATATTTGTGAGTGGTTGAAAGATGAACTGATAGAAAATTTGGATAAGATTAAAGGTGATAAGAAGGGAAATTTCAAGTTTGGGAATTTACTTGTATGTTTAATGCTATATTTCTCAAAGGAGATTCCCGGTATAGGCCACAAGGACTTTTCCTATGATATTTCTGTTGGAAAACAAATAAAGGAGGCAATTACTAGTATGGGCTTAGATGGTGACAAGCAAGTAAAAGAATACTTCAAGGACTTTCAAGCTAAAATGAGACAAAGGGAAATCATCCCTCAAAGCATTGTTGATAAATATGACAAACAAATATGCTTTGTAATTAAGAGATGAAGTATGGATGGAGGCAGTTAGACCTAGAGCTGTATGGATAACTGAGATGGGTTATGAAGTGGATTCACACATCTTGGAATCTTATGCCAAGATACTCCTAGATGCTCCACCGGAACTGACTGAAAAGATCTTTGGAAATGCTGATACTATTGAAAAAGATGTTGACAAGTAAGCCTCATGTCTAAGCAATAGTATCAATAGATACTTGTCAACATCTTTTTCAATAGATACTTGTCGGTAAGCCTCATGGCTGACAAAATAAAAGAGATAGCAGATGAAAGAGTGGATAAGTGGGACATATTCTTTGTTGAGAAAGAGAAAAGGGAAGAAAAAGATAGATAGAAAGTTGACAAATCCTTTACTAAGGTATATCAGAAAGCGGATAAGGGTAAGATTAAGGTTGGCAGTGTTCCTGATTTCACAATAAAAGATAACTTACCTCCACTGGCATAGGACACCCCACCGACAGTAGCAAAGGCGCCAACAAAAATGCAAAATCAGCCTGAAGAGAAGTCAGAGGAAGTGAAAATAGATGATGTTAATCTTGAGTCAAACATTTTATTCACAACGAATGTTGACACTCAGGACATGAATATTGTAATGGATAAGGAAATTGCTGAGGAGAAGAAATATGAATCTATAAATGTTGAAAATGTCGACTCATTGGTCAAGACTATTGACACTTAGCTGAATATTGAGATAACAATAGAACAAGAATAGACAGAATCTGAACCAATAGAGAATAAGAGTGAGAATAAGGAAGAGAAAGTGAATAAGGAAGTGGTTAAGGTGGCTGAACTAGTATCTGGAGAAGAGAAGAAAATTATTGCAGAACCTAGCACTTCTCCCAGTCCTTCTACTATGGATTTCAGACTGACAATTGTAATAGATGTATTATTGGATTCTATTAAGAAGATAACTGAATGCAATTCCTTAGAATTTAAGGCTATTAATGAATCTCTACCAATTTTGTAAATGATTGCATCGACATGCAAGGTAGATCACATTGTTGGTTCAATAGGTAAATAGGAAACATTGTCCAATTTCATTTCTTCTAACATTCAGTCAATAGATAAAATAAATGAGGAAACTATTTAGGAAAGAGTTAATAAGAAAAAGGAAGATTTATTTGACAAAACAATAAAGGATTGTACATAACAGATTGATTCATTGCTACCGGTATTGAATTCCACCATTTTGGAATACAAGGAATTGTATCGAGAAGCCTACAAACCTCATCATTTAACATAAGATGTTGATGAATAAATAAAGAAAAATCAAAAAGAGATTGATGACATTGTAGATAACATGATTGGTTCTTTAGAACTAACATCAGTTTTGGACCAGGAAATGGCTATTCATGGAGAGAAGATTGAAAATCTGGAAAAAGAGAAAGCAAGGTTGAAGATGAAAACATGGGAGTTAAAGAATAAACTTGGTCCAAGATTGGACAATCTATTAACACACCGGAATGCACTATCTAAGGAAATAATTCAAGGAGAAAGATCACCAGAGCAATAGATGCATTATCTCACCGAGATGATCAGGCAGACAAAGACACTAATTTCCATCAGTACAAAGCTTTTGTAGAGTCTTAACTTGGTTTTGGCAGATATTTTCAGATTGTACATAACTGACTACATGTATCTAAGTAATTTTTGAATTTTTGAGTTTTTTGACCTCCTTTGTCATTGATGTCAAAGGGGGAGTGGTATAATGAGAAAAATTGTACAGAGTAAGGCATGGTGACAAGTGAAAAAAGGAGATCATTTTCTCAGGGAGAGCACTTTCAGTTTTGGATTTTAGTTTTTGATTTTTCTCATGAGTGTTTCCATCAATGCCAAAGGGGGAGATTGTTGGCATTATACACTCAGATGAGAAAGGTAGATATTGTAATTGATGGCAATAGTGGCAACAAAGTGGAAACAAGGTTCAACAAGGTTTCACAGGTTATACCAGCAACAGACTTCACCTATCGACACAGGCATCCAGTTTACACCAACTGCAGTTTACACCGACAAAAGATTATATCGGTAGTCTAAGCCGACTTGGCAATAATATTGTTTGTAATGTAAATTATATTTATATGGCCGAGATGATGTATTGTAAAGACTCATATATGTATGAGATCTTGTAGGTCATTTAAAATGTAAGTAATGTACGTAGGTATGTGTGTATCTAAGTGATATTTGAGATGAGATAGGGATATGATATCAGATAGTTGTATATGCACTTTGATGTATTTATTTTGAGAGTGAATAAGAAGCAGAGCAGAGAAAAGACTATTATGTGAAAGAAGAATCATTTACCGATAAGGTTTTTGGCAAAGGTATTAGAGAGAGCTTAAACCGGTACTGAATCTAGCATTGCAGATGCTATTTTGAAGCAATACATTGTTATTGGATTTAACCATCCAATTGTGTAGTTAGTGGAACTCTATTGTTGTTGTTGAGCAGTGAGCTCTAGGCAGTTGGCCTTCTTGCATGTGTAGGCCCCTATTGTACTAAGTAATATTTATTCATATTGGCCAGTGAGTAAATATTGTGGATCACAAATCCCACTGAGGTTTTTCCCTACTGGGTTTCCTTGCCAAAAATATCTGTGTTATGGTGTGCATTGATGCTGATTCTTTTGTTTCTCTTTACTGCATTATTATTTTCTTACCGGTATATTAATTTCAGTTATAAATTTGCAAATAAGTTTAAATCTTTCATCTATCAGTTAGACACTGCTTCACCCCCCCCCCCCCCCCCCTCTCAATGTCTTTGGGGTTAACCAAATATCTAACAGATATGATATGATGCAAATTTGATCTTGATATGGTAAATTTTGATTTGATGCAGACATGATTTGATATGATGCCCCAGATGCTAGGTTGATAGGTTATGATGCAAGGATTCCCCCTCAAGAGATTAATTGAGAGAATTGTCGATTGGACTTTTTGGATTTTTTGTGAAATTGATTTCTCGATAAAAAAAATTTGATTCTTGCAACTTTGGTTGATTAAAGTGTCAGTTCTCTAATTACTATGATGTTTTTCTTGATTTGATGATTGATAGAGTTTGATTGACCTCATGATCAATGAGGGCCAATGATATAAACTTGAAGATTTGATGATCTAATAGGATGAGTTTGATTGACTTCATGATTGATGAGAGTCATGATATAAACTCAAGATTAGATGATTTGATAGGATGAGTTTGATTGACTTCATGATTGATGAGTGTCAATTATGCAAACTCAAGATTGGATAGACTAGATGTGTGACCTCATGATGAATGAGCATCATAGATGAGGGCTCAAACAGATTGATGGAAATCTCTAGTGAGCGGATGGGAAAGAAGATCAATTGATCAAAGCGATTGATTGGATAAAGAACTAACATTTTGTTGATATCCCATTGTAGGAATATTTAGATGTATTGACGTTGGTGCACTTGGGGGAGTAGCATGAGATTTGGTTAGGCTAACAACATCTGGAGAGAGTTCTACTCATCATCCCAGTTAACATTGATACGAGGGATTGATCATTGATCCGATTTTGTATACACCATTGATGATACGTTGATGATGCCTACGATATATTTTTGCGATGTATATGTGACATTTTTATGATATTATTGTACTTTGGACATCAATTATTTTTTGATGATATAATATGCAGTCGATTCTATTTGTTCTATATGACCTATGAGATTATGGATGCATTCTATTTGCTATATGATTATTTTGTGCAACTACTTTCATGATGTAGGCTTTACTTTCTATATGGCTATAGACTAGATAGATGATGGATGTATGCTTTCTATATGATAATGGAGTATTTACATGATGGATGTATTTTTGTACTATGTGATGAACATGCAATGAAATGCTTCCTATATTTATGATGTTTTTATAATTCTATCTATGCATATGGATATTAGATGGATGTAATGCAATGCAGTGATGATGTCACTTTACATGATTAATATTTATGCCATAATGGATTGATTTTAAATGAATGATTGAATAATCTAGATGAATGATGTCTTATTATGTAATACTTATATGTAATGAAATGAATTGACTTATCATGTAGGATGAATGAATTGATTATTTTTGTTAATGTCTGATGTACTCAATCACTTAATAAGAGAAATAACACCATGTTGAAGCTTCTGGCCTTGGAAAAGATGAGCTCTTGTGATCCCATGCAAAATGAAATGCAATCTACTTTAAATATGCAAATGCGAATGAAATGCAATGCTATTATTGGACCGGTCATTTGCTCATTAATTTTTGTCATCATTAAGCCTTTAAAATGTGGGAAGTGAGTGCAAACATTGATGGTATAATTAAAAGATGATGACGTGAGCACTACTTTCCTAGGTTTTGATATTACAAGTTAGCACAAGCATCGAGGTATAATTGAACCAAGATGACCTGAGTGTTGCTAGCGTAAAATAGGCAGTATTAAACATTCCTATATGCAAATCCAAAATATCCTCAATGATACTCAGATGATCATGTCTTGAGACAAATTTGCACATTATTAATTTTTAATTTATAGACAGTAGACAAGAAAATATCATGTTCCTTGTTCCTCTAGTCAGAAACATCATGGAGTCACTCTAAAATCATGATAGCGAAAATCAAGATAAAATAGTTGAACCATTATTGTCAAAGTGTTAAAATTATTACTCAAAAGATATCATCCATTGATATGTATTTGTCATGTTCAGACTGATAGTTGATAGTTGATGGTTGACAATTTGATCTTGTCTTCAACATTGGATGTGTCTCAGTTTTTGCTTGATGAGTGTTGCCTAGCTATTGTTCTACCTGTTTAATGCATCTCAAAATGAAATTTCTTTTTGCCCCAAACCAGGTTCAAGATTTTTCCCCCAGTCTAGAAATAGACTTTATTATGGTATACACAATGATCCAAACCATGGTGAGAAATTACCTGCGATGCCTGTGTATGTACAAAGGCTTTATTATGGATATAAACAGTGCTGATGAAAACGAATGCAAGCATAAGGATGCAAGAACTAATAGATGGAAGAGCTAGCTAACAGATAGCACCTGTTGCCAGGTTTTCACCATCTATTTTTATTGCACTTTTTCTCATGTTTGATTTTTTTTTTTTTTTCATTTTTTTCACTGTTTCTGTATTTTCTATTTTTTACTTTTTTTGGATTTTCTGCTTTTTCACTATTTTGGGATTTTTTTCTTTTTCACTATTTTGGGATTTTCTTCTTTTAGACATAATTTTTTTCAGATGCATGCTATTGATGGGTTGCTCAAGATGATCCCCATCTCATGTTGATAGTTGATAGGCTCCTAACCAAATTTTGTTATGACCACAAACAAACCCAACTAGTTTGGTTCAAATTTCCTTATTTTCTCGATCTGACTAGTTGCATGGATTTTCCTTTAGAATTAGTTCTCCAACTTGAAATGATCTTGGTTTGACCTTGTGATTATAACTTTGACACATTCTTTTCCGATAAGTTCAAGATAAATGCAACAATTTGTTTTCCTATGATATTTGTGATAGGTACTGCCTCAATCCATTTTGTAAAATATTTTGTAGCTATGAAGATGAATTTGTGACCATTAGATGAAGGAGGATTTATCTTTCCTATTAGATCAAGGTTCCATTGGGACAAAGGCCAAGATGTTGCCAAAGCATGAAGCTCTTGTGTTGGTGCATGAATTAAATTACCATGGATCTGACAATGTTTGCATGTTGTAGCTATCTAAAAAGAATCTCGTTCTATAGTTGGCCAATAATAGACCAAGAGTGTGAGTTTTTTAGAAAGGGTAAGACCACTTGAATGAGTGTCACAAATGTCATTATGGACTTCGTTTAAGGCCTTTTCAGATTCTTCTTGCTTGAGATATCTTAAGAGAGTACCATTGAGACCTCATTTAAAAAGGGTATCTAGGCTAAGAGTATAATGAGAAGACAGGCAGATGAAATTTTGCTTTTGGTTATTTGACAAGTCAAGAGAGACGGTATTATCTTTCAGGTATGTATAAATTTGTCCATAGAGGGAGGAATCATGCCCAACAAGGTGACAAATAATTTGGGAATCAAGACAACCATGGGTAGGGTAAAACAACTCTTCCACTAGGAATTTGTTATGCTCTTGATTTTCCTGTGTCTGAAGTGTTGGCATTTTAATGATGTTTTGATTGTCATTGATGGACACACACTTTCTTGATGTATGAGTTATGCTCATCCGGTAATTTCTCCAACCGGTATTGTATATTATTGAATGTATAGTCTTTAGACTATCGATGTTTTGCAAAAAATGGATTACCAGTCAAAGATTATATGAAGACCACAAGTGGTATGAAGACCCCAAGCGGTTCGAGGAGCTCAAGTGGTAGTTAAATTTTGATTGGAACACTACGATCTACCAGTCTTCATTTTTGACAACTGGTAATCGGTATACTATATTAACTGGTATTACTCTATGATGAGTTACCAACCGATATTACTATAATGTGATGAGTTATCATCCACCGACACTTTGGTGGTGATTTTGTGTCATGTTACCAAATGTGTCCAGATGCACTGAACCTAGGAACTTGTAGTCTAATCATATTGGTATCATTGAAGAGAAGATTAGGTCTGTGTGAAGAGATAGAGTATGGAGACATTGAAGATTGAAGTAATGCTGAAATGCATTAACAATGAGCTATCAAGGATCTAACTAAGCATACTGTGCTATTATCTAGATCATTCACTTATTGATTAATAATATCTTCTACAAGTTTGAAACCCTTAATCGGGTAGGCCCAACAAAGCCTTTGTAAATCCTCTAACAAGGTGGTTCACAACTATGGATCTAAAATCCTTTAACAAGGTAGTCTTTAACATGACTTATCTCCTAATAGAGATCTAGATTCCTAACATGATCTGTTTTGGTGAAGAACATTGTATGACCTTAACCGGTTTGACCTTAACCGGTCTAGGTTCTATTTTGTAGATAGTTACTTGTGAGTTTCTACTCACTGTGGTTTTTACCATTTGGGTTTCCATGTCAAATATCTTGTGTTATGGTGATTGTGCTCTAGTGGGTGAATTCTTTGTTTTCTATTTGGTTTGCATTTATCTTAACTGGTTTATTAGTGAATCTGTTGTACCGGTTATCTGCTAAACTATTTAAAAGTTTGTTTACAATATTTTTTGGTATACTAATTCACCCCCCTCTTAGTATTCATCAATTGGTATCAGAGCCAACCTTTCTATAAGTCTAACCACTTGGAAGGAGATATGGGGGAATACAATGTGAGGGAACTTACTCATCGTCTCACTCAGACTGCGAGAGCCTATGATGAACTCAAAGTCAAGTATAAAGCCTCTTTGGCCAAAAGAAGAGAGCATGCTAAAAAACTGATGGAACTTATTGAAAATAGCTCTTTTGATGAAGCTAACATGGATGCCCTAGTTGAAGAAGTTGAAAAATTGAATGAATCTAATGCCAACCTGAGAAGGGAGTTGGAAGGACTGACTATCAAAATATGTCAAGAGCTTGAGAATAGAAGGAAAGTTGAAGATCTGGTAAAAGACAAAGATCATGAGATCTCCAAGCTGAAGCAAGAAATCAGTACCCTTACCACTCATCTCCAAGAGAGTAAAGTGGAAAAAGAAGAAATGCAAGGTGAACTAAACATGGCTATTTCTAAGAATGCAACCTTGATGGAATCCAATGCTGCTATTTCCAAGGAACTTACTGAGTCAAAGGAGATACTTGCCAAATTCAATCAGAGTACTGCTAAGCTAGAGAAAAAGTTGGAATCAACAAAACCAGTAAAGAATACCACTGGACTTGGTTTCTCTAGGTATGAGAAAGGTGAGACCTTTAGAACAAAAGCTGAAGCATCAAAGAAGCAACCGACATCCAAGGATAAAGGCAAGCAAAAATTTAAACTTGTTTGCTTTAATTGTCTCAAAGGACATACTGCCAATGTATGTAGAAGCAAGGCTTATAACAATTTTCCTTATTTTCAAAATAATATGCCTATATCCAATAGATTCAATGGAAACTGTTATGCATGCAACAAGTTTGGGCATAGAGAATTTGAATGCAGGTTAGTTTTGCACAACATTGGGAGATATCCTCCAAGGACTCAAGGAGTTATCCCGGAACCCTCTGTGAACCGGAATCCCAACCGGTACAATACCTATGACCATCAGTCAGGTGGTTATCAAGCGGCTACTAGTTGGAGAGAAACTTGTTTGATTTGTCGTGGTAGTGGTCACACTGCTACAACATGCAGAAGGAAGAATGGAAGTATGAATAACGGACCATGGAGAGCACCTAGAATGGTATGCTATCATTGCAACAAATCGGGACACACTGCTAGAACTTGCAGACTGAGAAAGAACCTATCGGATGATATACCGATCACTCTAGAAGGGAAGGTTGATGTTGAAACCGTTCAAATGGAAATGAATAAAACTTGGAAAAAGAAATTAGAAGAAGTGTCACAGGATGAACCGATTTCTACACCTAGTGTGGAAATATCTGAACCGGAAAACTAAGCTTCAGAGTAGCTTAGGGGGAACATATCGGTGAAGTTCTTAATCGGTATATGTTACCTGCCAGACAACAGAAGACTTGAAGCGGTAAAAGGCAAAATTAGGGTTTGTGCCCTAATGGTGATGCATTTATTATGGTAGGTGAAAGTTTGTTTAAAAGGGTTTTCATTGTCATTTTCACTTATCTATTTTTGAGAGAAGAGTTTTCAAGAGTAGAGCAACAAAGAGAAATTCGTATAGTGATTCAAAGGGAATTCAAAATTATTGCAGAGGAATTTAGAGATCTTTTTCAATCTATCAGTGAAGAACTCTAAGCGGTGATCTAGCAACTGAAGTGGTGTATTGTGGGAAACATTGACAAACCCTAAATTTTGGATTGTGAAGGTATTTCTCAAAATTCTCTCTTATCATGGCTTCTACATCGCACTCTAGTTCTAGTGCACCTATAGACTCAGCCAAATTTCTTCAAAATAAAATAAAATATAATGCCCTATCTCAAATACCCACCGGAGTTATTGTTGAGGGAGATTTTTCAGGGTATATAGACTATAAATTGGAAGACCTAGGATCCCTAGTGATTCAATCCTAGCTAAGTCTATTCTATGGGGATGACAAGAAGATCAAACCTAAGTATAGTGTCCTTGAGAAGATGAAACTGCACAATGCAGTATATTTTCTGGAAGAGTTCATAGAAGAACATATTCACATCATCCTTAGTAGAGTGCATGGTGATAAGATGTATCTCGAGCGGATGCATTACATCACACCGGAAGCAATTCATGCCATCACCAGTTTTTGCAATATTGGAGAGGTACCAACTCTACGGAAGGTCACCAAAACTGAAATGACAAAGCTCACTGGTTCTGAGTGACCAACGGGCGATGACCGTTAACACCATTAAAGATGATCTGGTGAAATATGCTTGCATGGTGATTGGTTACCGGATATTTTATGCTAGCATAATGAATTTTGTCCCTACTGCTGCAGTGAATGTTGCTTATAGAATGATCAAAGAAGACACTACATTTGACCTATGTACTTGTCTACAGAAGCAATTGTTGTTGAACCTGAAGTCCATCAAACATGACAATTCTCTAAGGTTCAGTTTTGGCCAACTTCTGGTCAGCTTATTCTTCTACTTTCAAGGTTATTTCCCTGGAGTAGGTGATGTTCAATGGTCTGTTGACCTACAGGTTTCCAGAAAAATTAAGGAAAGTCTTCAAGCAGTAGGAACTAGATATCCTGAGGTTCTAAACAAGTATTTAAATAAATTTAAGCGGAAAATGAACTAGAGAATGAGGATATCTGATGATATTGTGAAGGAATATGAAGATGACATCTGCTTCACAATAAGGATACATGACTACATAATGGAAGCAGTGTAACTAAGAAAGGAAGCAGTTGAACCTATGGGTTATGAAGTGGTGAATGACCTATTGATCAGGAATGCCTCTACCCTACTTGACTCACCACTAGATGCAAAGAAAAGGAGAACGGGTACCTACTTGGAGAGGGTCACACCAGTTGAAGAACCAAAATAGAAAAATGACAAAGTAGTGCCATCGGTATCTGCACTGATTACCTCTGCCAGTCCGAAAGTGACCAAGTGGTCACCAGCTAAGAAGAAACCTGAGATTATTCCACAAAGGTATTTGAGAGGAAGTGAAAAACCAAAACCAACTCACTAGAGTCAGAGGACACTAAACCAAAAATTCAAACAAAGAAGACAAGGTAATCAAGCAAGAAAGCGAATTCTACCGGTAATGTACCGACAACTTCAGCACTGGTAAATATAAATATTTCCTCTTATAAGCCAATGACACATTTTCAGAGGACTCTAAAGAATATTAAGAGGAAAGAGGTTGATGATTTAAAGGAATATTTTGATGATTTTATTGATAATGAGAAAGAAGAAGTAGAATAGGAAGCCATCAAATATATATGTGTTAATGATTGATTGCCATATGAGATTAGATCAGTTACACTAGATTCTTTGTATAATTATTTAGATAATAAATGACACATTGCCATTGAAAAGGAATGGGAGATTAGGGAGAAAATTTTTGCACAATACTTTCTTGATGCCTCAAATTTTGAATTATTTAAAATAATGGATACGCATAAAGGCATTTTCTTCATGAGAAGGAGAAGACTCAGGATACTAGAAGGTAGAGCTTCTGAAGTGGAAAAGGACACACATATACATGCTAAAGCTACTATTAGAATGCACTGAGTATCAGAAGTTGCTAAGCAAGCTAATCAAGCACCTAGCCTATCCTTAGGCCAACCGGTTGAGGTATTTGATAGTGAAGGTGAAAGAGCGACAAAACAAATTGATACTATTGATGTTGATGCATTAGATATTGAGGATTTCACTCCTGACAAAGAGAAAGAGAAACATGACAAGGAAAAAGTTGAAAAAGAGAAATAGCACAAAGAGAAAGTAGAAGAGGAAAATGTAAGGAAAGAGGAAGAAAAGAAGAAAGAGGAAGAGAAGAAGAAAGAGGAGGAGAAGAGGAAAGAAGAGGAGAAGAGGAGAAGAGGAAAGAGGAGGAGAAGAGGAAAGAAGAGGAGAAGAGGAAAGAAGAAGAGAAGAAGAAAGAAGAAGACAAGATGAAGGAAGAAGAAAGGAAGAAGGAGGAAGAGAAGAAAAAGTAGGAAGAGGACAAGAAGAAAGAAGAAATGGAGAAGAAAAAAGAAGAGGAGAAAAAGAAGAAAGAAGAGGACAAGAAAAAAGCAGAAGAGGAGAAGGAAGTAGAGAAGAACAAACAAGTAGAGACTCCTAAGGAAATCAGTGATCAAACCAAATAGGTTGATACCACCAGTCCTATTGATCTTCAATCAGTGGATGAGTCTGAGCTACTATGAGGCATCAAACTTACACAGAGAGACTGGAAGAATTGCAGAGGAAGAAGAAACATGATGTCATACAAAATGCGGTTGACACCCTTACCAGTCTAATTCCCAGTACCAACCTCCCTAGTACCGATTCCTCTCTATCCAAGCTTAAAATTATATGTACCATAGTGGAGGACCAGGTACAATGCTTGGAAGATTTTGCTGAAGCAACTGCAAAGAAGAACCATGAAAAGGCACTCAATACTGCCTTAGTCAAGCAAATGAATGAATTGTGGACACAACTACTGAAGTAGCAGATCGATATCAGTGTTGCTATGGGTGAAGGTAAATTACTATTAAGTAAAATTTGTCAACCCCATCTATTTTGTGACGATGTGCTTAACCAGAAAGCTAAACTCCAATCAGAGTTATAGGCATATATCAGAAATTTCAAGGTGCCATATGATTCATTCACTACCTATGGACAAACCATTCATCATTATCAGCATCAAACTGCCAAGATGGACTCAGAGATCAACAACTGGACTAAAGATTTTCAGGAGCTTCAACTGCTCCTATTTCCAAGACTATAGATTCTTCAGAAATGTTTTCTCAACTTGGAAGTTATCACGGTAACTCAAGAGATGAGTACCATTGATGCAATGGAAGAACTGGTATTCCAGATGAAGACTAAAAGTGAGGTTGCTACCTCATTACTTTAGTCATGGACATTGTCCATGAAAACTTTTATGCAGGACTTTAAATCTATTTTTGAGAAATTTCATTCCTTATTGTCATGAACATCTACTCTATTTTATTATATAAGCAAAAAGGGGTTATTTTGCATTTATTTGTCATTATTGGCAAAGGAGGAGTAGTGTACATTAAAATTTTGGTGAATGTTACCATTTCATGTATACTTTCATGTTACCATTTTGGGAAGTAGTGTACATTGTAATTTATGCAAAAGGGATAGTGTATATGCTTAGGGGGAGTAATTTTGATTATGACATTTTTGTTGTAAAGACACTTAGATGTCAAAATTTTCCTAAGTGTTGCCATCAATGCCAAAGGGGGAGATTGTTGGCATTTTGATGATGTTTTGATTGTCATTGATGGACACACACTTTCTTGATTTATGAGTTATGCTCAACCGATAATTGATCCAACCGGTATTATGTATTATTGAATGTATAGTCTTTAGACTATTGGTGTTTTGTAGAAAATGGATTACCGGTCACAGATTGTATGAAGACTGCAAGTGGTATGAAGACCCCAAGTAGTACGAAGGAACCAAGCAGTAGTTAACTTTTGATCGGAACACTATGATCTACTAGTCTTCATTTTTGACAATTGGTAATCGGTATACTATATTAACCGATATTACTCTGTGATGAGTTACCAACTGGTATTACTGTAATGTGATGAGTTATCATCCACCGATACTTTGGCGGTCATTTTGTGTCATGTTACCAAATGTGTCCAGATGCACTAAACCTAGGAACTTGTAGTCTAATCCTATAGGACCGACATGAAATCAGATTCCTTTACAAGGACATCATGTCTAGGGTTTGTGTGTGTGAGAAAAAAAAAGGTTATGTGTGATCACTAAAGAGAAGATTAGGTCTGTGTGGAGAGATAGAGTGTGGAGATATTGAAGATTGAAGTAATGCTGAAATGCATTAACAATGAGCTATCAAGGATCTAACTAGGCATACTGTGCTATTATCTAGATCATTCACTTGTTGATTACTAATATCTTCGACAAGTCTAAAACCCTTAACCGGGTAGGCCTAGCAAAGCCTTTGTAAATCCTCTAACAAGGTGGTTCACAACTATGAATTTGAAATCCTTTAACAAGGTAGTCTTTAACAGGACTTATCTCCTAACAGAGATCTAGATTCCTAATAGGATCTTTTTTGGTGAAGAACATTGTATGACCTTAACCAGTCTGACCTTAACCAGCCTGGTTTCTATTCTGCAGATAGTTACTTGTGAGTTTCTTCTCACTGTGGTTTTTCCCATTTGGGTTTCCACTTCAAATATTTTGTGTTATGGTGATTGTGCTCTTGTAGGTGAATGATTTGTTTGCTATTTGGTTTGCATTTATCTTAACCGGTTTATTAGTGAATCTGTTGTACCGGTTATCTGTTAAACTGTTTAAAAGTTTGTTTATAGTATTTTTTGGTATACTAATTCACCCCCCCTCTTAGTATTCATAAGAGAAGCAAGTGTTGCCATGGCATCTGCTACTTTGTTGTCATTTCTCAGAATTTTCTCAAAAGTGATATCTATAAAATACTTCTTGAAATCATCTGCCATCTTTTTATAAGGCAATAGTTTTTCATCCTTTGTTTGATTATCGTCATTAATTTGATTGATGACGAGCTGAGAGTCTCCAAAATCCTGTAATTGTGTGATGTTTCTTTCTATAGAAATCTTGATTAATGTGACCAAAGCTTCATATTTTGTTGTATTGTTGGTGCATGGAAAACTCAATTTATATGCCTTTGGAATTGTGTGACCTTGCGGTGTGATGAATAAAATGCCTACTCCTGATCCATGCTAGGTATATGAACCATCAAAGTACAACTGCCATGTCTATTTGGTTACTATGAGGATATCATCATCTGAAAAATTCAATGTTTAAAGGATGATCATCTTGAAGTGTTGCTTTGGCCAGGTGGTCTGCAATAACTTGTTCCTTGATAGCTTTTCTGTCCACATATTCAATATCAAATTCGCTCAGGATCATGAACCATTTGGCTAATCTTCCTGTTAAAGTTGCCTTACCTAGAAAATACATTAATGGATCTATTTTAGCAATTAGTTTGATGGAGTAAAAGAGTAGATAGTGTCACAACGTTTGAGAAGTGAACACTACTGCTAAGCATGCTTTTTATGTTGGTGAATAATTGAGCTCCTATCCCACTAATGTTCTGTTGATGTAGTAAATAGCTTGTTCTTTTCCTTCACTATCTTATTGTGTTAGAAGAACTCCTAATGATACTTTTGTGGCTGATACATATAGTAACAATGACTTTCCCCTGAATCGGTGACATTAGGACTAGTGGTTGCATGATATATTCCTTGATCTTGTTGAATGCTTCTTCACATTGATTATCCCATTTGAAATGAACATTCTTGTGCAACAGAAGTAAATGATTGGCATTTATCTTCCAACTGAGCAACAAATCTTCTAATTGTTGGTAATTTGGAGGAATTGATTATGTGTTGCATTGATATTTTGTCATTGATGGAAACACCAACTATTTTGGTTGTTTACCAGTTTTCGGTTGGTTCCGGTAGAGTGGTTGGATTATGATATTGATCCGGTATGCTCCAATATACTTTGGTTTATGGAATTGATTTGGATTTTTCATTCATGCTATTCAAATGCGTATCACAATTAGTTGGTTCAGGATTTGATGGCTCAGATGTTATCATTTGTTCTAGCAAGCCTTTTGGTCATCGGTAAGGGTTTTACTGTAGAGCTTTGTTGAATATCTTTTGATACACGTGATAAGTGGTGTTGGTGCAGCTTCTAGATGGTTCTTAGGATGTTGATGGTTATCTTGTTCATGTTCCTGTTGATCAGTGGTGTTGGATTTGGTTTATGGCGACCTATTTTTGGTCCAGTGCTATCTAGGTTATGGACTAGTTTATGTAACGTGTTGGAGGATGATCCCGATGAGTTATCGATGGGATTGAATGATTGGTTTACATTTTCTTTGGCCTAAGATGACTTGGTTGATCATTGGATTGCAAGTTTATGTTATGAACTTATTGTATTATCTTTTAGGTGGGCAACCTAATTGTTTAGGTCCCAAGATGGTATATATGTGTTGTAAGATCTCTTTGTAGATAATGGGAAAATGGTAATGAGATATAGGACTATCTGTGTGTGAATAATGTTGTAATCATATGCAAAGGTTTTGGTTGATCATAGGTGATCGAATTGGGTTGGTAAGAGAGGTTTAAGATCTTCGGTACTGCGCTCAACCATAACTGTTCTCAAGCATAGGAGATGTTATCTTTGCAATTCACTCTTCTTTTTGGATTGTAGTCTAGATTTATTTTGTAGTCAATGAGGCTCCTTTTGTGATGAGAAGTGCGCTCTAGATTGTTGGCCTTCCTACATGTGCAGGCCCCTCATATTGTAATCACATACTGTAGAAGTATTATCTAACTGTGGGTAGGCTTCCCATCATAGATTTTCACGTACAAATATTGGTGTCATGTGTTCTAGAAGGATGGTAACTGTTATGTGATTTATATTTATGTTTAATTGCTATATTAGTTATTCGGGTATTTGGTTTATGCATTCCGGTATTGAGTTTATGTGTTCTGGTAATAAGGTTTTGAATTCTTAAAGTTATGTAATCTATGGACAACTGATTCAGCCCCCCCCCCCCCCCCCCCCCTCTCAGTTGTCCTCTGGTTATCTGAGTTGTCTAACACTAATTTGCTACAATCTTCCTTGAAGTGATCTGAGTTGATTGATACTTTTGGGAGATGCCATTTCCATGATTGCTTTAACTTTAGCCGGATCTACTTCTATACCCCTAGCTGAAATAATGTATCCCAATAGCTTACCTGACGTGACACCAAAGGCACATTTCTTAGGATTGAGTCTTAGCTTATATGATTCTAAGTAGTCAAAGATCTTTTCCATTATTTCTAGACATTCTTCTATGTTGTATGATTTTGCCAAAATGTCATCTACATAGTATTCCATGAATGTATGCATCATGTCATGGAATATTATTGTCATGGCTCTTTGATATGTAGCACCTACATTCTTTAGTCCAAATGGCATGACATTCCAACAGAAAGTAGCACATGGACATGTGAAAGTTGTCCTTTCTTGATCTTCTAGATCTATTTTAATCTAATTATATCATGAGAAACCGTCCATTAGAAAAAAACATAGAATGTCCAGCAAGTAAATCGACAATGATGTCAATATTAGGCAAAGGAAAGTCATCCTTTGGACATGCATTATTGAGATCTCTAAAATCTATGCATACTTTGATACTTTTATCCAGTTTAGAAAAAAAGGAACTATGTTTAGTACCCATTGAGGATATGCTACAGATTTGATGAATCTCACGTTCAATAATTTTTCAGTTCTTCTTTGACAAGGAGAGCTATATGAGGATGCATCTTTCTCAATTTTGTTTTGTTAGTTTAGCTCCTGGAGAGACATTTAGGTGATGCATTATAAGATCTGGATCCAACCTTGGCATGTCTTCATATGACCAGGTGAAATTGATTTTTTTTCTTTTGAAAAATTCCATATATTTTTTCTTTTCCTTGTTCTGATAGAGAAGTTGCCAGATGTAGAATCTTTGGTTGATTTGTTGTTCCAATGTTGATTGCCTTTGTTAGTTCAATTAGTATAGATGACCTCTCTTGATTATATTCAGGCAAGGTGTCAAAGCTCCCATCTTCCAGTGCCTCAAGGAGGTTTTGACCATTAGATGCATCCTTTCTTTTTAGTTTTCCTTGGTCTAATGTTGCCAATAAATGGTTTTCAACATTAGACTTGATTTTTTTTCTTTATTTTTACTTTTGCGACTAGGAGATTTAGCACCCACTTGACTGGAAGATGCATTGGCAAAATCCCCAGTGGAAGTTTTTGTAGGCTCAATTGCATTCAGGTATAAGGATATAACATGGTCATTAGGAAAGGTATCAATTTTAGTATGTCCCTCCTTATCCCAGTCAATAAGTTCAAGATGTATTAAAGGTAAGGGATCCTCAGGTTGAGATGTTTCAAAGGCATTAAGGGTCATGATAGAAATGTTAAAGTCCTCAGTATGTATTTCAATGTCTAGGATGATAGTCTCATCAGAATGACCTCTCATAAGTAGTTCTTGATTGTCCTCGATTAAATCCAAGTTAGCTAAATGTGATTCTAATTCAAGTGATCTAGTTCCTAACGTTTGTCTTGCATACGCATGAACTACATTGACACCATCTTCTTCATAGTAGGTTTCTTCAATTGACTATTTAGAATGATAGGAATTCCATTCCCATTTATTGGAATTTGTCTCACTAGCAGCTTGCAATTTGCAGATTTGTTCATATAGCTTTTGGTTTGTTTCTTCTATTTTCCTTTCTATCTCTTTTCTTCTCTCACATTCATCTTCCTGTGGGCTGATATATTTAGTTTTGTTAGTATTTATATTAATTCTCCTTTCTTTATACCAGTGTCTTGTCTATTTTGATTGGAAGTTGATTCTACTTGGGAAGTGCCTTTATTTTGTCTTTCTTGTTGATTAGAAGTTCTCTCTTTTTGTGATCTTATGTTTTCTTGATGTTGTTGTTTGATAGATTCTTCTTCTCTTTCAATTGCAAGTTGCTCTTGTCTTTTATCATGTTCATCTTTTTGCTTCCTAGAAGATGTTTCTTCTTATGGAGTAACTTGTCCATACCCTAAGTCTGATTTGTGTGTAGCCTGCTAAGTATGAGGTTGTATGGATTCTGAGATACCTTCTTTTCTTTTTCCTACAGGACCTATTCCAGTGTATCCCATTTTCTGAAGAATGTTAAATCCTTTTCCATATTTTTTCTGTGGGTATTTTGATATTATTTTTTTTTGTTGAACTTCTTCATCCTTATATAGCCATTATAGCACATCTTTGTCCTTTGTTTTCTTAGATAATGTTGCAGCACTAACAAATACTCCATCAAATATTGGAAGAGGTTTTACAACTGGTTGTCATTTTGAGTTTGATGGTTTACCATAAGATTTAGGAGAAAGTGGTAATTGTGACAGTGAATATTTTCCATTCCCTTGATCTCTCAGTTGTATTTGCTTTTCAAAACTTGACAAGATTGAGGAAAATGTTTTTTCCTTGGATTGTGTGCTTGAAGATGATGCCTCTCTATTATGTGGAACAATGACCTCTTGTGCCAATTTTAAATTACTATAATATCGGAATGGATTTGAATCTGCTAAAATTGTGATTTCCTACCCATTGTATGGAAACTTTCGGTACTGGTGATAAGTTGAGGGAATAACTTGTATGTCATGAATCCATGGTCTTCCCAAAATTATGTTGTATGATAAATCTGGGTCTAGAACTTGGCATGTTGTATCTTTCTGTAAGGGTCTTACTCTAATTGGTAATACCACAATTCTTTTGGAGGAACTCTCTTCTTCATCATATGCTTTGATTGTGATCTTTTTACAAGGAACAACTGCATCTTTAGAGTAACCTAAAGTAAGAACATGACTTAATGAGCAGATATTCAAGCCAACTCATCCATCTATTAGGACATGTTTAACACATGTTTTATGAATAAGGACTTCAATATAAAATGGAGCGTTATGGGGATGTTGCAAAGACATGTCATCTTATTATATGAATGATAAGAAATGAGGAGCTATGGGGTGTCCCACCATAGTTTGGAATTAATCTACATCAAGATATTTGGGTACAATCCTATCTACTAGCCCTCTTTCTAAAATTTCTTTATGTGTGGGTGAAAGTTTTAAAAGTTCTGAAATTGATATTTACATAGGAGTTTTTTGTAGTTGATCAACTAGACTATATTATTTTGAAGTGGATGACATGTTAGTTGTAGGACCTGACAAAGTAAATTTGGCTTTGCTTCTTGTGATAACATGAGCGGGTTCTTGTTGTTGTTTAACGTTGAGCACAATCACATTGACCATGTTATCATAAGTATGAGAATAATTTACTTTTGCTTTACCCTTGCCATTTTGTGTTGCTAATGATTCACCCTTCTCATACTTAGGAAGTGGATTTTTGAAAGTTTTGTGTGATTCTTTTGTCTTATGCCCATCCACAGTTATTATGCCATTGTCAATCAAATCTTGGATGACATGTTTTAACTACTGACAATCATCTATTTGTGTCCTTTGTTTTGATGAAAATCACAATAATGGATGTCATTCCACCAATAAGGTTTAACCTTGGGTTCAAAGTTTCTTACTTCTGGAAAGGTAATCAACTTGTTTGTGAGAAGTGCCTTTAATGCTGACCTAAGTGGTTCACCAATGTTGGTAAATTTCTTGAGAAAAAAATTATTGAAAGATGATTTTTGTTTATTGTCATCTTGTTGAACCATTGCTGTGTGATTTGATAAATTGAAAACTAGTTTCTTTGGTTTCACATTATTATTATCCACTATCCCATCATTGACAATGTTTTGATTTCTTTTCCAAAACTTGGTCTTATCATTGTTGTTATTGTTAGTAGTGTTGTTGGGAGGAGGATTAACTCCTTCTTTGTATATCTTCAACTCTCCTTTCTTTATCATAGCTTCATCATGATTCCATTATCAATCATCTTTTCTAAACTTGGATGACATTGCATTTTTAGGTTATAACTCATTTGTTAATTAGATTGTCAATGAATACGTCCATCTTTTCATATACTGGCACCGTACAGTGATATCGTGCAACTAATCTTCACCTTTGTAGAAACGTCATGAAAGGTTCTCCACTCTTTTGCTTGGTATGACACAAGTCTAGCATTCTGATTTAATGTTGTATGTTGTATGCATATTATGAAAGAAACTTGTCCATCAATTCTGCAAATGATCTAATTCTAGGTGGAAGTTTTGAGAAGCATTCCATAGCTTGTCCACTTAAGCTCTTTGGAAATAGCCTCATTGAGTATGTGTCCTCATGTGCAAATTCCATGCTCATTATGCAAAATTCTCTTATATGATCTTGGGGATTAGTTCTTCCATTATATTTTTCATATCTAGGAGTTTCACAATTTGAAGGAAAAGGTATCATGTTGAGACTTCTGTTAAATGGATAATGACATATTTCTTGAAGTGAATACTTCTTAGTAGTTACTCTTTGTGGGTGAACTCACAATGCTAGTTCCCACTTTTTGGTACATCCCGATTTTTGTTGAAATCATACATTTTTTAGAAAATATAATGATTTAATCTTTAAGAGGTCCCATTTGAAGTAATTAATTGAAGAGAGTTAAATCAAAGGCTCTTAGTGTTGGACACAATGGATCACTGAGAGGGGGGTGAATCAGTGATTTAAACTCTTTTCCTTCAACAATGAGATACCAAATAGGTAGCCAAATTCCAAACCAGTTTAAGCTCTACCTGTTATCACTCAAAATGTTCACATACACATGCATCTCACCTCATACTGGTGAAGTCACTGATAGTCTCAACAACTACTTGTCTTTCACCATACTGATTAACAAGCCTTCATGCTAATCTTCTCAATACCTTATTTTTCTTTCACCATACCGGTATATTCTTCTTTATACCTAATGACATACCTCTACTAGTATCCTGCTTGCAATACCGATTGACATCAATGACAACTCAATACCAACAATCTCCCCCTTTGGAATTGATGTCAACATCTTCTTTTCTAGTTTCTCTCCCCCTTTGACAACAACAGAAAAGGGAACCTTAGTCTGACACCAATAATCTCTCCCTTGACTGCATCCGGTTAAGACACACTCTCCCCCTATGTCCATGCTTCAAGATTCAAGAGTCATAAGATAGTAAAAATGGGTGACTCCCCTTGAATCATGCAAACTCCTATGCATTCAAGTGCTTCCAGATGGTGGGACAACTCCCATATTTTGTCTCAAATACTCAAATGGGCCCAAGGGAAGTGGCTTGGTAAATATGTCAGCAACTTGCTCATCAGTGGGAACATACTCTACTATGACCTCCTTATCTGCTACCTTCTCTCGCAAGAAGTGATACTTGATTGCAATGTGCTTTGTTCTTGAGTGCATTACTGGATTCTTGGAGATATTGATTGCACTTGAGTTATCACACCAGATTGGAATAGATTCTGGTATCTCCACCTGTATGTCTTTCAGTGTCTGCTTCATCCATAAAACTTGTGAACAACATGTTATCAGTTGCTATGTACTTTGCCTCAACAATAGACAATGACACTGAATCTTGCTTCTTACTATGCCATGATACTAACCGGTCTCCTAAATAAAAAGCACCTCCACTTGTACTTTTCTAGTCATCTATACTTCCTACCCAATCTGCATCAATATAAGCCTACAAAGCAAAGTCTCCTTTCTTTGGATACCATAGGCCATAACTAATAGTTCCTTTCAGATACTTGAAGATTCTCCTGACTACAATTAGGTGAGATTGTTTAGGAGAAACTTGGAATATTTCTACCATTCAAACAACATGTATAGTATCTAGTCTAGACGTTGTTAACTATAACAAACTATCTATCATAGACCTATACAATGTTTCCTCAACTTCCAGTGATTCATCTAGTTTGCTCAACTTACAACCGGTAACCATGGGAGTACTTACCAGTTTGTTGTCCTCCATTTGAAATTTCTTCAACATGTCTTTCACATACTTGGTTTGGGAGATGAAAATTCATTTCTCCTTCTGTGAGATCTACAAACCAAGAAAATAGGACAACCCACCCAACATGGACATCTCAAACTTTGTCTTCATCTGATCTACAAATTCTTTGCACATGATGTCCTTGTCTCCACCAAAGATAATATCATCCACATATACAAAAACTATAATCATGTGATCTCCATTTACCTTGACATACAAGTTGTTGTCTACATTCCCTTTTTAGAATCCTTTCTCCTTCAAGTATATATCTAACTGGGAATACCATGCTTTGGGAGCCTGCTTCAAACCATACAGGGATTTCTTCAACCGACATACAAAGCTCTCATCTTCATGCAACAAGTACCCTTCCAGTTGTTCCATATACACCTCTTCTTCAAGATTTCCATTGAGAAAAGTAGATTTCACATCCATCTGATATACTTTATATCCCTTGTAGGCTGAGAAAGCTAAAAATATTCTTATTGCCTCTAACCTAGCAACCAGTGCAAAGGTTTCTTCAAAATCAATACCTTCCACTTGAGCATACCCTTTGAAAACTAACCTTTCTTTAATCTGAACTATCTTACCTTTTTCATTCATCTTGTTTCGGTAGACCCATTTGGTACCTATGACATTCTTGTCTGCCGGTCTAGGAACAAGTTCCCAAGTCTATTTTTTCTCAATTTGTCTCAATTCTTAATCCATGGCATCTACCCACTTTTAATTTTTGCTAGCATCATCAAACATTTTGGGCTCTGCTTCAGTCATGAGATAGAATTTTACCTGCTCATCTTCCCAAACAAATCTCCTTCTGGTCTGCACACCTTCATTCCTATCTCCTATGATCTATTATTCTAGATGATTCTTCTACACATACCGGTAGAGGATCTTGTTTGGTGCATCTCCTACCAGTCCTTTGTCAAATTGTTCTTCATTCTCAACATCTGAATCATCGATGTAAGGTGTAGGTGCAAATTTTCCTCTATGTGAGTCTTTATCTATTCTCACATTTACACTCTCAACCACCCTTCTCAACCTCTTGTTGTAGCATTTTTAGGCTTTACTATTGGTTGAGTATCCCAAGAAGATTCCTTCATCACTTCGAGAATCAAAACTTCCTAACCCACCAACATCTCTCTTGATGAAGCACTTACTTCCAAACACTCTGAAGTGCTTGAGTGATGGTTTCCTTTCATTCCATAACTCATAAGGAGTCATTATACTATTCACTCTTAACTATACCCAGTTTAAAGTGTAGACATTAGTATGAACTGCTTCCTTCTAGTATATATCCGATATGTTGGCCTCATTCAACATAGTCCTAGCCATCTCCTTCATTGTCCTATTTTTCCTCTCTACCACCCCATTTTATAGAGGTGTCCTTCCTACTGAGTACTATCTTCAGATTCCATGTTTCTCACAGTAGTCAATAAATATATTGGAAGAAAATTATCTATCCCGGTCAGATCTTAAGCATTTTAACCAGTGTCCACTTTCATTTTCCATCATCTTCCTGAAAATTTTGAATCTCTCAAATTCTTGTGACTTATCATGCAGGAAGGTTACCCAAGTCATTCTTGAGTAATCATCTATGAACAACATGAAATACCTTTCTCTAGCCAATGCTCTTGTCCTTGTTGGCCCACATAAGTCAGTGTGCATCAACTCCAAAGGTCTTGAGGTGTTATATTTTTTTGTTTTAAAACTGACCTTTTCTTTCTTACCTCTGAAACATTCATCATAGAATGTGCTTTCTGGTTTCATGATTTGAGGTATGTTTCTCACATACCGGTTCTTGCTTATCTTAACAAGTAAAAGTACAAAGCCGTGTCACACTTTTATAAAGGAAATGGCCAATGTTGATTCAAATTTTTAAATTAAATCAATAGAAAGTGAAATATATGTTCTAGATTTTGAAATGAAGTAAACTAAAAAAATTTATATTCTTTTGTCTATTTTATGTTTGTAATTTTTACAAAAATTTAAAAAATTATTTGAATGTAGTTTTTTATAAAGTAAACACTATAATTTAGTTGTTGATAAAATGCTGAAATTGAAGTTACACAAACCACCACACTTTATTTATTAAATTTTACCTTTTTTTCTTCAATTTTTTTGTTTATATGGATAACTTGAAACTTTAGTGCATGGATATACTTTTTACTATTTTTTATAAAAATATATTTTCAATAAATTTGAAAAGTTGCGTAAGATGAAATATAACTCTTTCCAATTCCCACCACATTTTTTATTAATTATTTACCCAAATTAGAAAATAATTATATCATCTTGACATAGATTCTTTTCTTTACTACATCATATATTTTTCAAAAATTTTAAATAAATTTTAGTATTTTTCCTTGACAAGATAATCAACCTTATATTTTAGTGTTGATGACCTACTTTCAATAAAAATAAAATATAAAATATATAAACTGATTAAAATATTAAAAGATATATATTTTGGAAAATTCACTTATAGATCTATAAAAGGGTATTTTTACATTTCAAAAAAATATATATTTATAAGAGTAGGAGTTGTTGAAACATCAAATTTTTTAAATTTCTTTTATTTTTTGGTAACTAGACCTAAAGTGGTATAGAATATACATTTAGTAGACACTTCCAATTGGAAAATTTGTGGCCCATATATAACTTAGCTATGATGAATCTATATAGACCATATGTTTGACTAAAATTAATTTTTAGTTAGAATTACTTAAATTCACTTGTGTTGATAAGTTGGCCTGAAACGTGACACAGTTTTGTGCTTTTACCCTAACTAGATTATCAAAGTTCACATGGCCTAATCTTCGATGCCACAACCAGCTTTTATCAACCTATCCCATCATGCATTGGGACTCATAGCATTCCTTTAGATTGTAGACATTTCCCTCTATTCTTTTTCCTTTTGCTACCACCTGACCGATACTCTGCTTTCTTATTTGACAACCGGTAGAGTCAAATGAGAACTTGTAACCTTTATCACATATCTTACTTACACTAAGAAGGTTATGCTTCAAACCTTCCACATAGTACACATCATGAGACTTGAGCTTTCCATCAATATTTAATGTACCTCGACCTTTTATCTTGATGGAGGAGTTGTCACCAAAATGGACTGATCCACCATTCCAATCATCAATCTTGATGAACTTTTTCTTATCTCTGGTCATGTGATTTAAGAAACCACTATCAACTACCCATAAATTCCTCCTTTCGGCATGTAGAGAAGTTTGTACAATCAGGCTGGACTATATCTTGTTTTTCTCCTTCTCTACCCAAACCAGTTTCTCTTCTTTCTTTTCCTCTTCTATCACTTTGTGTTCCGGTTTTATTTCCAACTTCTCATCCAGTACAATTCTCTTTTGTTTGTCAGTTCTTATCTAACAATACCTTCCTATGTGACCAAAATTCTAACACTTATAGCATTTCACATTAGTACTATAAGATGTACTCAATGCATTCTTGTAGGACACTTGCCTATTACTCCTACATTCATAACTCTTGTGACCAAACTCATTGCAATTATAACATGTTACATTTGTACTTTGTAATGTAGAAAATGAGTTTCTTTTATCAAAACTAGGGTTGACACTCATTTTCCTACAATCTGCCATTCTATGACCAAACTTATTAAACCGGTGACAATAATGAAAATTTGGAACATACTGATTAGGTTGTCTTGAACCTACAAATGGCTGCCTCACTGGGGGTCTTCCTTTCACACTGCTAACCCGTGTGAATCCTTCGTGATCAATACTTGCATTTATCCTTCGATTTGCATGTCGGTGCATTGAGTATGGTCTTTGGTTCATTGATTGAACATACTGGTTTGTGTGGTGGTTTCTAGCAGCATCTGCATATGTCTTCTTGTCACTATCTTTTCTTACCATAAATGTCTTCTTCTCTTCACATTCATTTGAATAAGTGAATTGTATCTCCTTATCAGATGTATCTTTGTTGTTTGAACTTTGACCTTCTTGAAAACCTAAACCACCGGTATCTTTAGATTGCTTCTATTTTCTTAGCATCTTATCTAGGGCTTCAGTGTTGCCTTCAAATTTGCTTCTCACTTTTATTTCTTCTTGACTTTTCTCTAAGTCCTTTCAGAGTTTCACTATTTCTTCTTCCAGATTCTGATGTTCCTTTTCCTTTTCACTCAGACTGGTACTAGTGACTTCACACATTCTCTTGGCCTCTTCCAACTGGATTTTTAGATCTGTGATTGTTGTCTTGGACTCTTCATGCAATTTCTCCAACAATTCTTGTTCTTCAGCTGCAACCCTTTTTACCTTATTTAAGTCTCTTCTTGTTTTCTTTATCTCATCTAAGACACTAATGAGTTCTGCTTCAAGGTCTACTTCTCCTTCTTGCTCTTCCTCTTCTGCTTCTTTAGGTACCGATACCTCTTGAGCCATAAAAAGGTTTTCTCTCACATCATCTCCACTGTAGTAGTCATTTTAGGCACTTTCCTCATCTATGGTATCATCTTCATTTGTGTAAAGACTACTCTACTTCCAGTAGCCTTTCCTACCATGCCGGTAGATATTTTTCTTCCTATCTTTACTATATGATCTACTACTACTTGATTGATTATCTTCATTCTTATCACCATAAGGACATGGGTAAGTGTACAAAGATGGTGGTCAAAAAAATGGACACACCCAATAAAAAACATGAAAAACAAAAAAAAACGCATGGGGTATTTCAAATTTAAAGAACCTCGTATGCGTTTAGGCTCGTTTTACCGAGCCTAACCAAAGCTAAACCACATACGAGGTTTAAAGTATACTAACCACGTACGCGGTTTAAAAACTAAAACCGCATATGCGATTTAGAAACTAAGAACCCCGTATGCGGTTTAAAAACTAAAACTGCATACGTGGTTTAGAAACTAAAAACCCCGTACGCGGTTTTAGTTTTTAAACCGTGTACACGTTTGTCTGTCAATAAAATACAATTCATTTAGTATTCCATTAGGTTTTTTAGTAGGATATATACATAAAATATAACATTTAACATTTAAGTATAAGTGACATTTCTCTTTGTCTTTTATCTTTCTTATACTTTAAGTTATATTTTATGTATATATTGTTAGGATGTTTGAGAGTGGTTCCAGATCTCTAAGAGTTATAATGCAAATTCTAGTTTTCTGAGTATTCTTATAAATTTCAGACTTAGTCAAGTTTTAGTAGTCAACATGCTTATATCAAAATTATCTCTCTCGTCTCTTCCCTACATTCCCCCTCTCTCTTCCTTAACCCCTACCTTTTTGTCTCTTACACATCTCCCTCTCTACTTTCTTCCCTCTCTCGGGTATCTCTCCCTCTCTTTCTCATATTCCTCACCCTCTTTCTCTTTCATATATCTCTCTCTTTCTCTCCCTCTCTCAAATATCTCTATCTCTCACTCTCTCCCCCTCTCTTTAGTGTCTCTCTCTCTCATTATATCCCTATCCCTCCCCCTCCCTTTCTCTTCCTTTGTCAATTATTTCATTCCCTCTAACTCTCTTTCTCTCTCCCCCTCTCGCTCCATTTCTCTTTCTCTCAAGTCTCTGACTATCAACCTCTCTCTCTCTCTCTCTATCCCACTCTCCTCCTTTGTCAAGTGTATCTCTTTCCCACTCTCTCCCTACCCCCCCCCTCCATTTCTATTTTTCACTTAAGTATCTCTCTCTCTCTCTCTCTATCCCACTCTCCTCCTTTGCCAAGTGTATCTCTTTCCCACTCTCTCCCTATCGCCCCCCTCCATTTCTATTTTTCACTTAAGTATCTCTCTCTCTCTCTCTCTCTGAAGTCTCTCCCTCTCATCCTCTTTCTCTGTATCTCACTCCCTCCTTCTCTCAGGTGTATCTCTCTCTCATTCTCTCTCTCTCTCCTCCCCCTCACTCTCTCCCTTTCTCATTGCCTCTCTTTCTCACTCTCTCCCTCTCTTTTCACCTCTCTCTCTCTAGTCTCTTGTACTCTCGTTCCATCCCTTCCTCACTCTTACTTAGACTCTCTCTCTCTCTCTCTCTCTCTCTCTCTCTCTCTCTCTTTTTGAGTCCCCTTCTCTATGTCTCTCTCTATCTCTATCTCTCCCTCTACTTCCCCCTCTCTCTCTCTCTCCATCTCTCTCTCCCCTCCCTTTCCCTTTCTCTATCTCTGTCTCCCCCACTCTATCTCTCTCATTTATCTCTTGTCTCTCCCTCTTTGTCTCTATCTCTCTATCACACTCTCCTCCTCTCTTAGGTATATCTCTCTCCCATTTCCTCCCTCTCCTCCCCCTCTCTCCCTCTCTAGGGTCATATTGTATTCTTAGGGGTCATATGGTATCCTAAGTATCCATGCATGTGTTCTAAGGGGTCATAGGACAATATGACTCATAACAACACATAAGAGGTCATATGGAGTCCTAAGGGGTCATAGGATACCATATGGCCCCTTAGCACACCATACAACCCATAATGACACCAAATGGTGTCCTAAGGGGTTATAGAACACTATATGGCCTCTTAGGACACCATACGACCCATAACGACACCATATGGAGTCCTAAGTGGTCAAATGGTGTCCTAAGGGGTCGTAGGAGAACCTGAACTTGGAGGACACCATTTTGTGTTTTTTCATGTCATATGGTATTCTTAGGGGTGATATGGTTGTTGTCATTCTACAATCTTATGAGAATAATGGTGTTGTCATTCATGGAAACCTTCTAATATTCATCTGGTAAAGCCATCGGTAGGCACCGACACCAGCATAGACATCTACATACACCGGAAGACACTTCATCAATAGCGGCAACAATGCATACTGGCACCCCAACCAATAGGGAATAAACTCTTGTTTGTTGAATTTAATTTTAATTATCTTTTGTAAAGATGACAAGGCATATTGTAAAAGACTCATATATATGTATGAGATCTTATAGGTCATTTGGTGTAAGAGTAGAGAAGTGAAAAATATGTATAAGGTCATATAAGTGACAACGAAGGTTTTGGTTATAAAATGAGCTTAAATTGGTATTGAACTTGGCATAGTTGATGCTACTTTGAAGCAGTACATTGTATTGGATTTCATAATTCACTTTTGTAGTCAGTGTGACTCTTGTTGAGCAATGAGCTCTAGGCAATCGGTCTTCCTACATATGCAGGCCCCTCATTGTAAGTAATATTTATTCATTGGCCAGTGAGTGAATATTGTGGGTCGCAAATCCCACCGAGGTTTTTCCCACACCGGGTTTCGTCATTAAACATCTTGTGTTATGGTGTTTTTTCTATGCTATCTTTATTGTTCCTTTTTACTGCATAAATTCTTATTTACCGGTACACTATTTTAGAATGCAAAGTTCTTAATAAAGTTAAATATTCTGCTAACTAGTTAGATACTGATTCACCCCCCCTCTCAGTATCTTTGGGACTATCATTAATCCTAATAATTGGTATCAGAGCCTGGTCCTCTATTTTCAAAAGCCTAACGCTTTGAGGAAGATTCTGACACCGATACAAATGGAGAACTTAAGAAAACATTTGGAAGGAGCTCTTGTAGACTATGATGCAGAAAAGTTGAGGAATATCAAACTCGAAGATGACCTAAGGACTACATAGGAATTCATTCAAGGACTTCAGGAGAATCTTACTATAGCCATAAATAAAAGAAAAGAACTTCATGAGAAAATGCAGAATGACAATGATGAAAAGGAAACTCTTAATGAACTTGCGAACAAATTGAGACAAGAAAACAATACTATGAGGAATGAAATGCAAGATATGACTATGAGGTTTTGTAAAGACATTGAAGACATGAAGAAGAATGAAGATGACTTGACTAAGAGACTCAATGAAGTTGGAAATGAAAATCTAAGACTTAGTCATGAAAATGATATGTTGAAGATAGATCTGATTCACATGCAACATGATAAAACTGAACTCATGAGACAAAAGGGAATTCTGGAAAATGAGTTGGCTACTGCAAATCAACACAAAGAGAAATTCAAGAAAAGTTCAAAGGAATTTGATAACATAATGAAAAGTCATAAACCTAATAGAGATACAAATAGACTTGGATTTGAAGTTGGAGAAAGTTCTGGTACTGCAAACAATCATGATCACAGTAAACTGGTAAGACAACCTAGTGCTTATACATTTAATGGGAAATGATTTAACTATAACAAGTATGGTCATAGAGAAAATCAGTGTAGATTTAGAAACAATCAGAACATCAATGCACCCACTAGTCAATGTTCCAAATGCAACAAAATTGGTCATAATTCAAAAAACTATAGAATGAATGTGAAATGCTATGTTTGTGGAAGATTTGGGCACTTATCTAATCAATGCAGAACACAAACCGACATAGGATATGGAAAAACTATTCAGAAGAATAATGTGACTTGTTATGCTTGTAACAAAATTGGACATATTGCAAAATTTTGTAGAAGTAAGACTTCACCGACAAATAATAAATGACCCATTTTGAAAGGCAAAGAAAAGGTAGATGAGACAAAGAAAGAATTTTCAAAACAATGGATTAGAAAGACAGATCAGAATGTTGATGAGACTATTTCTTCACCAGTAGAACAAAGTATTACTCCACCAATAGGAGATTCTTCATCCAACTGAGAAGTAACCCCTTGGGGGTATTGTAGCAAGTTGAATATCATGCAGATTACCCTCGGTTGATGGTGAGAAGATAGATTTCTTCTCTACCGGAAGATGTGTTAAGTTTTCACATAACCGATGAGCATTTAATGCAGTTGTTGAAGGAAAAGTCATTATAAATCATCGGTTTTCCCTCATTTTTGTTTCACCAAGCATTCAAATTAGTAGAGAGTGCGAAATCTGAGAAAAGGCATTCAAGGTGAAGGTATGAAGTGATTTATTTCAAGCATTCAGATATTATCAGGTAGATAAAGGTATTTTTCAAATGGCTTCTTCTTCAGCTCCCAAATTTATTGCAAACCCTACTATCATGGAAAATGTAAAACGCCCTAGGTCCGTGTTCAAAATTATTCCCAAAGTAGCTAAGCAAGATGATTCCATACGTGCATTTTCAAAGATTCCTAAAGGTGTAGCTTATGCTGAAGACCCTAAGATATATATTCACTGCAACATTAAGGAATTAGGTTCTGAGGAGTTGTTAAAAATGTTTAGAACTATAATTTGTGATGAAAATGGCACTGTTAAACCTGAGCACAAGATTGTGGAGACTTTAGGTTTTATGGAAATTTTGAACATCCCTAAATTTTTGGAGGAAGTTGTGAGAATTGTCCTAAGTAAAGCACATGAATAATTTCTTTGGTTAGATTTTGTCTGCAAATTCACCCGACAAGCAATTAGGGTAGTAACAAGCTTACCCTCAACCGACAACAGACCGGACAAAACAAAGAAGGTTCCTAAGAACAAAGTCATGACCCTAACCGGAGCAACATCTAATAGTAGATCTTTAAGAGTAAATGACATCAAGGACATCAATGTGAGATTCATAAGTATGATTTTAGGTTACAAGACTACACATGCAAACAAACTTAATTCAGTTTCTATTCTTTGCATTAATAGTGCTTATGAAATGGTGAACAACAATGCAAAAATAGATGTGTGTGAATGGTTGAAGGATGAACTTATAGATAACTTAAAAAAGATAAAAGGAGACAAGAAAGGAACATTTCGCTTTGGTAATCTCTTAGTATGCTTAATGTTGTATTTCACAAAGAAGATCTCGAGTATGGGACATAAAGACTTTGGATATGACATACCGGTAGGAAAACAATTACGGGAAGCTTTCACCGACATGGGTACTGCTAAGGAAAACAATATAATTGAATATTTCAAAGCTTTCCAAACCAAAATGAAAATAAGAGAAAGACTACCATAGAGTGTAGTGGATAAATATGATAAAGAAATCTGTTTTGTAATCAAGAAGGATGAAACATGGATGGAAACTGTATTACCTAGGACTGTATGGGTAACGGAAATGGGTTATGAGGTAGATCTCAACATAATTGAGACTTATGCGAAAGCCTTGTTAGATGCACCTAGAGAACCAACAAAAGAAGTTTTTGGTAGTGTTGAAACAATTGAAAGTAATGTGAAAACAATGAAGCAAAGGAAGAAAAGAGAGAAATGCATAAGAGATTCTTCTAAGAAAGTGAAGGAAATCAAAGAAAATGTTATGAACATTACTAGTATATTGGCTAGTGAGCTGGAAGGACTGCAACCAGAGGCACACATCTCACCGGTTGGCACATCTTTCTATAGTGAGATACCAGCTGAATTTAAAAGAGTTGAAAGGAAGAGAAAACTTTCACCGGTACCCTCTCCTCCACCCAAGAAAACAATGAGTTTAGGAAGAAACAACAGGTAGTAAGGAAACCAACAAAGAAACAGAAACCGGTTATACTACCATTGGATAATTTTCTAAATGAAATAACTGATGATAGTTGTATGCGGGAAAAGTGGTTTGATAGAATTAAATATGTGAAAATATTTCAAAATAATAGTCCACACACACACACAGGACTTCTTGGTGCAAGCTATGGAGTAATAATGTATTACTCAGCTTCCCAAGGAGGGTCCCATGGTTCTCTATCTCACAATGTCCCTCAAACCAATGTTTTGCTCTCAGATCACTGAGCAAAATGGTTCAGGGATGGCAAATGTAAGAACGAGGGATGCTCTGATAGATTTTAGTATGAGATGCATTATAGGCTAGGTATGATTTTAAAATGCAATAAACTAAATGATAAGATGACAAGATTAGTATGAATACTATCCTAGCATACTATATTTAGTTTATGATTGAACTAAAATGATAAAGAAAGTAATCTAAACATGCATATTTAGTCTACTTCCTAATTTAAAGAGAGGCTAAATGATGAACATATATGAAATGAAAGCTTGAATATATTTGAGCATAAGTGTGATGCTACAAATTTGAAGGATGATTGTTAAAAATGGAGGAATGAGAGCTCTATTTATAGCACAAACAGGGCAATGGATGGTCAAGATTGAAAGATTCAATCAAGGGTTGAGTTTGAAAGTTGGGGATCCATGTGCACGATTTGCACCAATGAAATGATGACAAGTGTCATCATAGGGTTGGGTTGAAAGAAGAGGTTGGAGACATTGAATGCCTGAGAAGACCTCATGGTTATCTAGAGGCTAAGGGTCAAGTCTAAGTTAGGATTACCTACTGAATTAGGAGTTAATCCAAGGATAAACCTTTGTGCAAATGATTAAGAGATAATCATGGTCAAAGCATTAAAGGCCTGATGAGACCCTTGGGTTGGGTAGAGGTTGAGTCAAAACAAATGTTTTAACCATGTACGAGGGTTTGGGTTAACCATTAATGGTTATTGGAGACTTTGTGGATTAAGTGGTTGAAGGTTGGAAGCTTTCAAAGGTTATCAAAGACTGTGAGACATTTAGTGGTTGAAGGTTGAAAGCCTTTAATGGTTATCAAAGACTTTGAGGCTTTGAGAAGTGACTTCCCTTTGCTTAGGGATGTGACAAAGTTTAGAGGAGGGGTTAGGTTAATTAGAAGCAATTAGAGGATTTTAGAAGGGATTAGAAAGGGGTTTAAGATTTTGCAAGTGGATGGAGGGATAATAGGATTTAATTGAAATAAAGTAATTTAATTCAATTTGGTTGCAATTAAATAAATTAGATTTATTTAATTTAGAATAACTATTTAATTAAATTTGAATTTAATTAAAAGTGGCTAGGGGGATTTAATTGAATAAAAATGATTTATTCATTAAATGGGTATAGTGAATTTTATTTAAATAAATTGAGTAATTTACTTAATAAAATTTAAGAATGTGGATAGTTTAATTAAATTGGATTTAATCAAATAGAGAAATGAACATAAAATATTCATTTAAGAATATGGTCATTTTTATACGTCTACATTTTGCCCCTCTTTGAAGTGACGTGTGTGCACATGTTATTTCAAAGAAAATGATGTGTTTTTGTGATTTATGATCAAATGCAATTTTTGTGTCGCTTTTTAATTTGCCAGTCGTGCCCCAGATTTGATTTGATGTGATGATGCTCCAGATTCGATATTTAATGGTGATGCCCCCTCGGGAGATGAATCAATATTTTTTAAAATTTTGGATTTAATTTGATGAGGTTCGTATGATGTGTATGATTTTGTGCATATGAAAAGTGTGCAAATTGATTCATCTCCCGATAAGTTACAAATGTTTTGGTATAGGGGAGACCGCGACCATATTACAGGTCCATTAGGGTAACCCTAATTTCATTTTCCTCCTATAAAAGAGGAAAAGAGCTTAAATTAGGTTCATTTGTGCTTTGTTGACTTTGGAGAAAGAAAATTTGCTTTGGAGAGAAAATGCCTATTCCGTATCATAGACACCGTTTCGAGCGCGTTCGGAGGTACCGGAGACCTATAGCACATGGACCACCAATAAGTCAACGTTTTTGACCCTTTTTTGATTTTTGATTTTGTCGTTTTTAGTCAGTTTTTGAATTTCAAAGTTTGGGTTTAACGTTCTAGCGCGTCTAAGGTCTAGAGTAGCACATACGAAGTGTGAAGTAGTGCATTGAGTTCAAATTTAGGGGTCGTGTCTGAAAAGATAGGCTAGTGCATAAAACTCATAGTTTAGCGCGTGCAGGCAAAATAGCGTAGGACAGCTGTTGGGTAGCGCATCGGGTCAATTGGGTAGCGCGTAGGATAGACCTAGTGCATAGGGGTCACAGAAGTTCACATAGGGAAGGGGGTTTAGCGCATAGGGTTAACCTAACGCATAGGGCCAAACAGGTAGCGCCTAGGAGGGATAGATTAGCGCGTAGGAAGAGTCTAGCGCATGGGGTGGGTTAGGTAGTGCATGGTGGGAGAAAATTAGCGCGTAGAGTCATTCTAGCGTATAGGACAAATAGATTAGCACGTAGGAAAAGCAGCCTAGCACGTGGGATGGTTTTAGCGCATTGAATAACTGTTTTAGCGCATTTGAAAAAAAATTTGCAGGATGGGCCGAATTGAAAATTTGTTGTGCTTTGCCTGTCGTGATGTGATGGATTTATCCAATATGAATGTTTGTATAACTTGTTTTGATTTTCCATTTTCCAAGTTATGTATAGATACAAATGTGTTGTGTTGATCAGAATATGATGTATTTGCGTGCTCTGTGTCAAGTTCAATGTGTGTGAAGCCTGAGTTGTGTTACAAGTCGATATGGGTTGGAAACTTGAGTTGTTTTACAAGCTGATATGGGTGGGAAACTTGAGTTGTTTTACAAGTTTATGTGATTTTGGTACTTGAGTTGTTTTACAAGTTTTGATATGGTTTTTGAGAACTTGAGTTGTTTTACAAGTTTGATATGAAATGATAGGATATTGAACTTTGATATAGATGAGCAAATTGTTTCATGTTGTTGATGTGAGTTTGATTTTGATAGCTTTGTTTTGATGTGGAAATTGATATTGGATTTGTTTTGCTTGTTGACAGGAGCGATTGGGTGTGGTACAGTCGCGGGAGAGATTTCCCAGACCATGGACATTGATACCGCAGTTGTCGCAGGCAGATTTGGATATTATTGAGAGATGTGGATTGACCTCTCTCTTGGATATGCCTCAGTTCACTGTGAACCGGGGGCTTTTGATAGCTTTGGTAGAGAGGTGGCATAGTGACACCAACACCTTCCGTTTTGCCACTGGAGAGATGACAGTCACACCTGAGGACTGTTACCGGATTTTGCGCATTCCTGTGGTAGGTGCACTACTACCATACGAGCAGTCAGAGGAGGGTGGCACAGAGGCACTGCGCCGGATATTTTAGGATGATACTGTCTGTGGTTATGAGATCCATTGGCAGAAGTTTTTGGACCTGGACTATGCACTGCTGCCATCCGTACTAGCAGGGTTTATTGGGGGATTCCTTTGTCCTGATCACAGGTCAAAGGGATTTTCAGTGGGATGGGGGCTAGTTTTGGAGCAGATGGTGATGCAGGGGTGGAGATTTTCATGGGGGTCAACTATGTTGGCTCATTTATACAGGAGTCTGGATGAGGTAGTATACCTCAGTTACGGCAGTTTGTCAGCTGGCGTGACCCTATTACAGGTATGGTGCTGGGAGCACATTCCAGTAGCGAGGCCACTAGTAGACAGGGACAGGCCCGTAGGTGCAGCATATGCCTATGGATACAGAGGTCTAGTTGTCCAGCGTAAGCTGGGCAAACTAGAGCATTGGAGGAGGGTTTTTTATGATATAGATACGGTCACCTGGAGACCGTACACAGGATGTGAGGTGTGGGTTGAGGATGGGCTAGAGATGCCCTTTGTATTTATGACGAGGTACCTGATTGGGAGGACCCTGTTCATTATTGAGAGATTCCTGGTGACCCGAGTTTTGAGGTATTTTGGGCGTCAACAGGGTATTCCACAGGGAGTGTGCCTATATGCACGGCGGCAACAGGATATAGCTGATTGGGGGCCGACTATTGATAGTGCGGTGGCGATAGAGGAGTTTATAGGGTTGGCTGGGCAGATATGGGACTATGCCCCAGAGATCCAGGATGCGGGTATGACTGACGAGTTTGCCCGATTATTTGCTGCACGGGCGGTGGCTAGGATCTCGGATCCGGAGGAGATGAGACCAGCTTTTGATTCAGATGAGGATGAGGGAGATGGGGGAGATGACGGAGATGACAGGGATGATGGAGGAGGAGGAGGTAGAGGAGTCAGAGGGAGGCGGGGAGGTATAGTGAGGAGAGGAGAGAGAGGTGTGGAGCGAGCAGTTAGACAGGGGAGGATAGATAGGGGGAGAGGTGGATTGGCTATCAGAGCCAGTGGAGAGGGGAGAGCGGGGGAGGTGTTGGCTACAGTGGGGGGTGAGGATGAGCCTAGTCGACTAGCCCAAAGGAGGAGGACGGATGCACTCCCACCTCTGGTACCGAGGACAGGCCGAGTAGGAGGGGTTCCTCCAGCACAGGTACCACTATGGGTTTGAGTTCCAGGGCATATGGAGGACGCTCAGATCCGGACCTTACAGATTACTATGCAGCAGCTGCAGGCATAGATTTTGACTTATCAGCGGCAGATTGCTCAGTTGACCACTGAGCGAGATACCGAGATAGAGCGGCGAGGACGAGCGGAGGAGGTGGTTGCTAGCATGTAGAGAGCAGCGACGGGTGGTCCCATGAGAGACACCCTGAGAGAGCTGGCGCTGAGAGCCCAGGAGGCAGAGTACTATAGGCGGCATTATGAGGCAGTAGTACCCAGGGACCGGCAAGTGCAGAGTTTTGCACAGTCGAGATCCAGCCAATCTCGAGCTACTGGATCACGGTCGGAGAGCCGAGGTGTGACGGGTCCACCGAGACAGGATCCTCCTGGAGATCCAGGGGCAGGTGTATCTAGAGCGAGACCATCTCCGTCAAGAGATAGTCATACTTGAGAGACATGGTCTCTATTGTAGTTTTGTGGACCATTGTATTTTTTTTGTACTGGACACAGTTTTTGACACATTTTGTACATTTGGATCATTTTTGAGATACATATATAGATGGCACCATTTTTGATCATGTGATGTGTATATGGATGCATGTTATGTGAGCTACTTCCTTTCTGTATGATGATGTAATGTTTACATAGATGATATAATGTGTGATGCAGGATGTATGCTTGTATATGCTGTGAGATGTATCTTGAAAATGAGATGTTTGATATGCAACTAAATGTAAAATGATATGCAACTAATTGCAAAATGATATGCAGCTAATTGTTTTTGGAGCATCCTCATTTTGCATTTTGCCATCCCTGATACAACCATTGTATTTGCTTTCTTTGTAAGTTTCATCATTGAGCATTGATTTGTTTAGGATACGTTGAAAATTTATACAAGCATAATGGTATAATTGAACCATAATGACCTGAGAAAAATTTGCATGATGTTTAATTTTGCAAGATAGCACAAGCGTCAAGGTATAATTGAACTAGGACGACCTGAGTGTGTATTGCGTAAATAGACAAGATTAGATCATTTATATGCGTGAAGTGGAATCAGGCCTTCAGTGATATTTGATGTATCACGTCTCGAGACAAGGATTCACACAGTACAAGTGATCGCCGCCCAAACAGAAGACTAAGAAAATATTGGAAGTTCCCCATGATCCCTAGCTTTGAAGCATTTTATGAGATAAGGAGAAGATTCCAATAATTAAAAAGTTCAAAATGCAAAATAGTCAAGACTTTTATGCGATAATGCAACATTTAGTACTTCAGAAAATCATCCATCCTTGATATTTTTGTGAATTGTTTTTGTTTAGTTTTTGACAATGAAGTGTAGTTTTGGTTGCTGGATGTCATGCTTTTGAGTTTTGCAATAGTTGTGATGTCTCGAATGTGTGTAAGTGTTTGAACAATTCAATGCCCCTAGTTGAGTGTGCCTCTGGATATGATTATGTATAGTGATTCCCAAGCCATGGTGGAATGCGGTAAGAGGATAGATAGAGATGGATAACCCAGGATAGTGACTACGCTAAGTATGTCCTGAATGGCAGGGATATAGATAGAGGAGCCGTTCTTTCACAAGGGCGCCTGTTTACCAGGTTTTCACCGTTTGTTTTTATTGTACTTTGTTTTTGCTTTTTCTGGATTTTTTTGATTTTTTTTATTGTTTTTGGCTTTTTCCGTGCACTAGGCTACTTAAGTATAATACTTCTTCAGATGAATGTTGTTAGTTGGGTCGTCGAGCACATCTCCTTCTAAAGTTGTAAGCTGATAGGCACTTGATCCATAGGCTGATATGATGACATAGGGACCCAACTAGTTAGGTTCAAATTTCCCCTTCTTTTCTCTATCTTGCTGATTTCTTGGGTTTTCTTTGAGAACTAGGTCACCAACCTTGAATTTGCGAGGGATGACTTTGTGATTGTCGCTTCAGCACATGCATTGCTGATATGCTTTGAGATGAGTATAAGCATGCTGACGTCTTTCATCTAATAGTTCAAGTTCTTGCAATCGGTTAACTCGATATTCTTCATCTGGGATTAAACCTTTCAAAGAGACTCTGAGAGATGGAATTTCTACCTCCAGGGGTAAAATAGCCTCTGATCCATATACCAATGAGTATGGTGTTGCTCCTGTAGGTGTGCAGATGCTGGTCCTGTATGCCCAAAGTGCTGGATTGAGTTGGACTTGCCAATCTTTTCCTGCATCATTTATTGTTTTCTTTAGGATTTTCAAGATTGTCTTGTTAGATGCTTCTACTTGTCCATTGCCCTGTGGGTAGTATGGTGTAGAAAACCGATGTTGGATTTAGAATTTTTCACATAGTTCCTGTACATCTTGGTTTCTGAAAGGTCGCCCATTATCTGTGACGATTGAACTTGGAATGCCATATCTGCAGATTAGATAATTTAGGATAAAAGAGGCAATTTGTTTCCCCGTCATTGTGGTCATGGGAACTGCTTCGATCCATTTGGTAAAGTACTCTGTTGCTGTTATAATGAATTTGTGTCCATTTGAAGATGAAGGATGAATTTTGCCAACTAGCTCTAGTCCCCACTGACAAAAGGGCTAGGATGTTGTAAATGGCTATAGTTCCTGTGCTGGTGCATGTATCAGATTGCCATGGATCTGGCATTTAGGACATTTCTTGGTGAAATGATAGGAGTCTTTTTCCATTGTAGGCCAGTAGTATCCCATTCGTAGAAGCTTTTTAGCAAGAGTAGTGCCACTTGAATGTGTGCCACAAATACCTTCATGAAGCTCGTGTAAAGCCGAATCAGAATCATTACGATCAAGACAACGAAGAAGAGTACCATCTAGACCTCGACGATATAAGGTATCAGCGGTAAGAGTATAACAGGCAGCATGTCGGATAAAGTTACATTTTTGGTTACGGGATTGGTCAATGGGTAAGATATTGTGTTTGAGGTAGTCATATATTGGTCCATATAACGGAGAATCTGAACCAGTCAAGGCATAGATAACCTGGGATTCAGAGTGGTCATAGGCGGGGGAGAACAATTGCTCTACCAGGAACTCATAATGACTCTGTTGCTCTGGAATTTGTAGTAGAGAAGTGATAGTAGCCATTGCATCAGCTACTTTGTTGTTCAATCTTGGTATTCGTTCGAAGGTAATATGCACAAAATATTGTTTGAAGTCATCCACCATCCGTTTTTAGGGTAGTAACTTGTCATCCTTTGTCTGATAGTTGTTGTTGATTTGATTAACAACTAGTTGTGAGTCTCCATAGACTTTTAACTCTGTGATTTTCCATTCAACAGCCATTTTGATGCCTATAACTAATGCCTCATATTCCGCCACATTATTCATGCAGGGAAACATAAGCCTATATGATCTTGGCATAGTGTGTCCTTCAGGAGTGATGAATAGAATGCCAGCCCCTGAACCATGTTGTGTATAGGATCCATCAAAGTATAGGGTCCATTGTTTGGAAGAAAGAGCAAGAACGTCCCTGTCTAGAAATTCGATCTCCATGGTTTGTTTTCCTGGTAGCGGTACTTCAGCCAGTTGATCTGCAATTACTTGTCCTTTGATGGCTCATCTTTCTGTGTAGTGGATGTCAAATTCACTGAGAATCATGACCCATTTAGCCTATCGGCCTGTAAGAGTTGCCTTGCTGAGTAGATACTTGAGAGGATCAATTTTAGCTACTAGCTTAATGGTGTGTGCTAGCATATAATGTCGAAACTTCTGAGATGCAAAGACCACTGTTAGGTAGGCCTTCTCAATGAATGTATAGTTGAGTTCATAGCCATTCAATGTCCGACTGATGTAATATATAGCTCGCTCCTTTCCTTGTTGATCTTCTTGTGCCAATAGTGCCCCCAGTGATATATCTGTTGTGGAGATATATAGTATAAGAGGCTTTCCTGCAACTGGTGGTACTAGAACTGGTGGATTCATCAAGTACTGTTTAATTTGGTAAAAAGATTCTGCACACTTAGTCTCCCATCTGAATGGTACATTTTTGTGTAGCAAATAGTTAAATGGCAGACTTTTATCTGCTAGTTGAGTGATGAATCGCCTGATTGATTGAAGTCGTCCTTGTAGAGATCTGAGTTGACTGATATTCTTTGGTGGTGGCATGTCCATGATGGCTTGTACCTTTGCTGGATCAACTTCAATACCCTTAGCTGAGACTATGTAGCCTAGTATTTTGCTTGATGTAACCTCGAAGACACACTTCTTAGGATTGAGTCGGACTTGGAATTTCTGCAATCGATCAAAGATCTTTGTTAGGATGCCGAGATGTTCAGCTCTGGTGAAGGATTTAGCTAGTAAATCATCCACATAGTCTTCCATAAATGTGTGCATCATATCATGGAATATTGTTGTCATTGCTCTTTGATAAGTGGCTCCTGCATTCTTTAAGCCAAAAGGCATAACATTCCAATAGTACATTCCCCAAGGACAAGTGAATGCTGTTTTATCTTGATCTTCAGGAGCTATTTTGATTTGATTATAGCCTGAGAAACCGTCTATTAATGAGAGCATTGCATGGCCTGCTATGAGATCTATAATTATATCGATACTGGGCAGAGGAAAGTCATCTTTTGGACAAGCTTTGTTGACGTCCCTGAAGTCAGTGCATAGTCTGATACTACCATCTGGTTTTGACACAGGAACGATGTTGGAAATCTATTCTGCATAGTCAATGGGTCAGATGAATCCTACATCTAGTAGTTTCTTCAGTTCAGTTTTGACCATGAGTGCCACCTGTGGATTCATCTTTCGTAGCTTTTGCTTGACTGGCTTGACTCCTGTAGAAATGGACAAGTGATGCATGATTAAGTGTGGATCAACTCCAGGCATATCAGCATATGACCAAGCAAAGTTAATTTTCTGTCCTTTAAAGAAGATGATGAATACCGATCTTTCTTCCTCTGTTAGAGATTTTGTAAGGTGTATGTTTCTGGCTGCTTCTGTAGTACCAATGTTGATTGATTGAGTGGGCTCAATCAATATGGGTGATCGCTCATGAAAATGTTCAGGAAGAGTGTCAAGTCTCCCATCGTTAGGTGCCTTAAAAAGGTTTTCACCCTCAGATGTGTCCTTTATTTTTACTTTTTTGGGATCTAGAGCTGCCATTAACTGGTTTTCAACATCAGATTCTTTATTTGGTTCATTTTTGTGACTGAGAGACTTGGCACTCCCTGATTGACAGACATCGTTATTTTGTTCACTGGTAGAGCCTGTTTCTGGATTCATAGTACATAGGTAATGGATAATAGACTCATCATCTGGGAAAATGGGTATATCATGGGTTTCAGGTTCATCCTAGTCGATGAGGTCAGGAAAGACAAGTGGTAAAGAATCTTGGGTGGATCAAGTTCTGCTACCGTAAGTGTTAGGATAGAGTTTTCATCGTGATGGGTCTTGGTTTTAAAGAAGTCCAGGGTTTCATCGAGGTCTTCGATGGTATCATCTTCCACATAGACTTGTTCGTAATGTTTCTATTCACTTTCCTTGGCGTCATAGATATTTTGTGGTCCAAATTCAAGAGGTCTATCATCTGCATTATGTTCTTCTTGAGAAATGGATATGGAATTAGTATCATCTGGGATATTTGTAGTAGCATCGGAGTAGGTGCCCCATTCATATTCATTGGAATCTGTCTCATAGGCATCATCCCAGATTCTATCTATGCTGCAAACAGGTATGTTGTATGGTGAAAATAAATCTTTGATGATGGATACTATTTTGATATTTTGTGTTGATTCTGTATCCGATCTGTCTTCCAGTTGCTGGATTTGTTCATAGATTGTGCTTCCTCGGGGAGGAATGACGGTTTCTTGTGATGACATGATTTATTCTTGAGACATTGGTGTTTGAATATGAGCTACTACTGCAGATATGGCCTTCTTATGACTTAGAAGCTTTCCCTAATGCAACTTCTGATCTTGACGCTCTCGTGCCTTGCGGATTGTTTCTGCTGATTCAAAAAGTGCTTCTTGTCAGGAGTCTTCATTGTACTTCTTCTTTACCTTCCATTGAGGCTTTGCAGTTGTGTGTGGTGGTTGTTTTAATAGGAATGTGGGTTTAGAACCCAATCCTACTTTTTTTCTACTAGGTTGTGAAGGAAGATCTATAGGTTCAGTGACTCCTTCCTTGTGTTTCCCAATAGGTCCTTTACCACCATATCCCATTTGTTTCATGATTAAGTATCCTTTTCCATACAGGTGTGTCGAGAGAACAATGTTCAGAGCGGCTGCTCTATTATCTTCTTCTTCATCTTTGTATAACCAACTAAGAACGTCCTTGTCTTCTAATTCATGTGCTAGAGTACCCAATTGGATGAAGGTACCATCAAATTTAGTGATGGGCTGAGGTGCCAGATGTGTTGATGTAGTAGGCAAACCATATGATCTAGGTGATGTTGGCAATTTGGCCAAACATAAAGACTCCAAAGAGTATTCTCCCATGCCCTGGTCTTGGATTTGCATCTTCTGCTTGAAGTCTTTAAACAAGGAGTTGGATTTTGCTGTTAGTGGATCTGATGTCAAGGATCGCTGCTTTTCTCTATTATGAGGAACCAAACTGTCTTGGGCTGCCCCCATTGCGTTGCAATGTTGAAATGGATTGTGATCAACTGATATGGAGATTTCTTGTCCATCATAAGGGAACTTGACACACTGGTGATACGTAGAAGGTACTGCTTGCATTTCATGTATCCAGGGTCGTCCTAACAAGATATTGTAGGTGAGATCAATATCTAAGACTTGACATACAGTATCCTTTTGCACTGGTCCCACTTGAATAGGTATTATCACAGTTCCTTTAAAGGACCTTTCCTCATCATCATATGATTTTATGGTAATCTTTTTACAAGGATCAATAGATTCTTCTGAAAAGCCTAATGCACGGATAAGCTTTAAAGTACAAATATTAAGTCCGGCTCCTCCATCTATCAAGACTCTTTTTACCCAGTGCTTGCAAACAATGACTTCAATATGGAGAGGAGTATTATGCGGATGACTCAATGAAGCATTATCATGCTCTGAGAAGGTGAGGTTATGAGGTCCTGTCATATGGGCGACCATGGCTTGAAATCTGTCTGTATCCAGATTGTGAGGTACATTTGTTTCTAATAGCACTTGCTCCAATATGTCTTTGTGTTTTGGTGATAGTTTCAATAATTCCAAGATAGATATCTGAGCTAGAGTCTTGCGTAGTTGGTTAACTAAGTCATATTGGAGTTTTGGTGTGGCAGTTGTAGGTGCCGTATGTCCCTTCAAGACATATTTCTGAGTTCGGGTTGTTACATTGACAGATTCATGATCATGCCGATCTCGAATGGTGATGACATTGACTTGATGATCTTCAGCTGATATGTGGTTGATTGTGTTGTTGTAGATGTGATTAACATGAGCTCCGCGTGTATCATCTGAAGTTGATGCGCCATCTTTGTTTTAATTTGGGAGAGGATTTTTGAAGGATCCATGATCACTATTTGTTTTGAGACCATCCACTGTTAAGTCACCTCGATCAATCATGTCCTGTACTATGTGTTTTAATCTCATGCACTCGTTTGTTCTATGACCCTTGTTGCGATGGAAATCACAATAGTGTGAATCATTCCACCAAGGTGGTTTGATTGGGGGTTCATAGTTGTTGATTGGAGGCAAAGAAAGAATCTTGTTTGCCAAAAGTTCTCGGAATGCGGATTCTAATGATTGTCCCAGTGGTGTGAAGATATGCTTTTGGAAATTGTTCGTGTTGTTGCGTGAATTGTTGTTAGGCCCTGGATTCATGTTTTTGCTTTGATTATCGTTGACATTTTTTGTGTTGAGTTGTCCTTGAGCATTGTTTGGTGCGTATGTGTTAGCACTGGGAGTAGCATTTTTAAGATTTTTCAGATTTTGAGGATTGCCGGATAATGCAAGCACTGGTTGCTTAGATTTGGGATCATATGATTCATTATTGCCTTCGTTTTTGTTTTGGGTCCAAAATTGAGATTTGTCAAGGTTGGTGTTGTTCTAATTATTGTAATTTGATGAGTTGGTTCCTTCCTTGTAGAACTTGAGTGTTCCCTTTTTTACACAAGCTTCCTCTACTTGAATGCCATTTTCAATCAATTTGGCGAAAGATGGTATGCATTGAAGTTTGAGTTTGTAACTCATTTCACCATTCAAGTTATCGATGAAGATTTTCATTTTCTCCTTTTCAGGAATATCTCGAGGATATCGCGATACCATGCGTCGCCAACATTGAAGAAATATCATGAATGTTTCATTGTTCTTTTGTTTGGTGTTGCAAACATCTAGCATGGTTATGGCATGTTGGATGTTGTAAGAATAGTGGGTGATGAATTTGTTAACCAATTCGTCAAATGATCTAACAGGTGGTGTAATCTTGGATAACCATTCCATTGTTTGTCCTCCCAGGCTTCTTGGGAATAACCTCATCAGATAAGTGTCATCATGAGCAAATTCAAGACTCATGGTGCAAAATTCTCGAACATGATCTCGAGGATCACTTTTCCCATCATATTTATCAAATTTGGGAACATCTGAGTTTGGAGGAAAAGGTACCATGTTTAATCTCCTGTCAAATGGATAAGGATAGATTTCGTTTATAGAATACCGCACTGTTGTCCCTTATTGCATATCTTGTATTTGTCTTTGCAACATTTGCATTTGTTGAGTAAGAGCAACCAAGGGTGCATTATTTTGTCGAGGGATGAATTCTTCCCTCGTATTTGTTCTCAACTGAAAAGGTGTGGTAAACGATATGTGTTGTTCTGGAGTTTCAAGCTCAGGTATACGCATTTCTGGTATACATTGCTCTGGAATATGTTGCTCAGGTATGCGAGTTTCTTCTTCTCTTTATTGTTCTTGATATGTATATTGTTGAGACCTGATTTGAAAAACATTTGCATCGAAATCCTCGGGTAATTTAACGCCTTTACTTGTGAGAATGAGCAGATACTTTTCTTTGTCATTTTCCATAAGCCTTTCGATGAGTTTTTGAAATGAAGGATTTTCTTGACATTCCTGAAGAATTGCGTTAGTAATTTCAGGCTCTTCCGAGGGTGGAACTTCAAAAGGATTTGACAATTTGTGATTCATACTTGATTCTGCGTGTGTCTCGCTTTGTTTGTTTCTTTGAGAGCGAGTGATAGGCATTTTGGTAAAAACTTTCAGTGATGAAAGGGACAAAAGCCTCGTTGATGTGTTGCTCGGGTGTTGGTGGTTTTGGTCGAGATGTGTTATATGTGATGCACTCGTCGGGCAAGAATGCTGGATTGATCTTTCCTCCGCGGTTTATCTTTTGATTAAAAGAAAACTTTTGACAGTATGCTCTTGTCTTCAAGGGTTCTTTGTCAAATTCGCTAGATTTGTTTCGGATATAACGTTTGACGTGATGAAGGAATACCCGATGAGATTTGAAGAGTTGATGATTGATGTATAAAAACTTATTTCTCTTGATGAATTTGGCAAAACTAGGTTGTTGTTTCTTCAACGTGATGTTACGATAGAGGTTCTTTCTTCTCAGAATAAGGGGATTAGTCATGCATGAGTGATCAATGATTTCCTTTGATTTGTTTGGATTCAGTTGATTCTTGTTTGAAAAACTTCAAATCTTACTTTATCAGAATGAAGGTTTAGATGTCCCTTCACGACAAAGTGTGTCAAATGATATGGATAAAAGTTTCCCGATCTGGAAACTGGATTTGACAATTTGAAAGTTCTAAACAAGTGTTTTGAGATAAAAATCCGTAAGATGGTAAAGGATTCTATTGATACTGATGATGAAAATTTTCTGGATTATGATAGGAGAGACATCCTCTATTGCGCGATTCATTTCGGATTCTGACAACTTCGTTTGACACAAATTTTGCTCAAGAAATAGGTTTATGGTTTGTTTTTGTCACTCTGGTTTGATGAAAGATGGATTTTGATGAAAAGGGCTTCTAAAAGTGATTTTGAAACTTTCAAAAAAAATTTAGTTTTTGCTCTCTGTTTTTCTGTCTTGGATTATGCGCTAGAACAAAGTCTACATGCGCTACTGAATTCACTTGATGCGCTAAAAGACTGAGCACAAGCGCTAAGCTACCTCTAGAAACATGCTAAAGTTTGGACTTTCTAAAAATGGTGGTCTAACCGTTGAAAAATTTTATGCGCTATCCTGTGTCTTCTACGCGCTAACTTTTTGACCTTATGCGCTAATGTATTGTTCCTATGCGCTAAGCTGTTTCTTCCACGTGCTAAAGTTTGGACTGTTGAAAATTGTTGTTAAATTTGTTTGAAAAAGCTACGCGCTATACTGAACCTTCTACGCGCTAACTTTTTGATTCTATGCGCTAATGTATTGTTCCTACGCGCTAAGCTATTGCTTCCACGCACTATACTATTGTTCAGATGCGCTAAATGACTTTGCACTGTTTTGTCTTATGGTAGAAACGCTACAGTTTTGAACCAATGCGCTAACTTGAAGTTTGGATGCGCTAGCAAAAGTATTCCATGCGCTAAGATGTTGCTCTTATGTGCTATACTGCACTGATTTTCTTTTTGGTTGATTTTTGTGTGGATTTTGAATTTTGTTGTAAAATTTTCAAATGTGATGGATGATTTTTTGAAGTAATCAATGCAAGCACGGCACAAAAAGTACAACCATTTTGCCTAATCTAACAAAAAGTGTATGTTCTACGAGGATGTGTTCAAATCCCCAATGTTTTAACAGGTTTGGATACAAGTAATACACTTCAGAAAGACTCTTTAGTCAAGGGTCATAAATAACATCATAGCCCACTAGTTTCGATACTCCGTCAGCTCAAACAGCCGTGTCACCCCCTAGAGGGCACCCATTTTTTTGCCTTTTGCAAGAAATTAACTCAAAGTGAATCGCTTCACAGTTGAGTAGTTATCTTGGGAGATATATGGTGAGTAATCTTGGGGGCGGATTCTTCCCCACCCTTGCACTATGATGTTACAAATGTCTGGTTACTGACTCGGCTCAAAGTTTCTATTTTTAAGGTTCATAATCAGGCTTCCCATTCGGCCGTTAGTGATAAACTCCCTCAGGAGGCTTCCCAACCTTTAGAACAAAGGCTTTACATATCTCAAGGATACTGAGGGAAGGCTAATCACTGCACACAATTGTTGAAAAGGACTTTCGTCACTTTCCACATTTGATTATAGTGGGTTGGAATTCTTGGCGTCAAAGTCGTTCCCCACTTAGGTCGTTCCCTTCACACCGGCCATAAATGGCTTTAAGAGTTGATTGCAACTCCTTGGGAAGGTAGGCCTACTAAAGGTTGTAAATGCTTGAATTTAAAGAAAGCTGTAAGAGTGGTCTGGATTTTTGATCACCCAGTTAAGGGGAGAGAATATTCCTTCCACTTTCGAGACAAAGTAATCAATTGGGTTTATTTTATCCTTTCAAATCAGTGATTTGCTAAAATCTATGCGGAGATGTTGCTCTACAAAAACGTGGTGTTCATTTTACCTTAAAACAATGATTTTCTGATCTATGAAAAGGAAATGGTCAACAAAGCAAATTTTTGATTTTGTGGTCAACAAAAGAAATCAGTTAAAAGAAAAGGAGTCTGCTCCACCTACAAGAAATTTGTTAGAGTCCTGCAAGCAAACCAGAAAAGGAAAATGTTAGAGAATTCGGGGGACTTCCACAAGTCTAAAATTTCAGTTCGGTTACAAATATATATATATATATATATATATATATATATATATATATATATATATTTGATCTTTGATGCGCTACAGAATGGACTGTACGCGCTACAATAAAAACCAGATGTGCTAAAATTGTGTTTCTCTATGCTATACTATTTCCTGGATGCGCTACTCTATGGTTGGAAGCGCTGCTCTGCTTCTTTCACCTGCAGAAAAATTTAAAAATTTGATGCGCTAACTTCTGAATTGTGTGTGCTGGATGATGGACAATAAGCGCTGAACTGTGGATCGGATGCGCTATGTTGTTTATTGCATGCACTACTCTGTGTTTTGCTCGCATCAATACCTACAGGAAAAATTTTTTTAAACAAAATCATGCGCTAAAGGAAAGAATTTACGCGCTATAGCCGAGACCCCACGCGCTAAACAGTAGGCGAGACACGCTAGACTGTTAGGCGGATGCGCTAGGGAATGTTTCTGATGCGCCAATTCCTGTTTCCCACGGACCTGCAAAAGTCATTAATTTGAAAAATCAATTTGTTATTTGGGGTCAGGCCCCACGGTGGGTGCCAGAAATGTATGCGGGAAAAGTGGTTTGATAGAATTAAACATGTGAAAATATTTCAAAATACTAGTCTACACACACACACAGGACTTCTTGGTGCAAACTATGGAGTAATAACATATTACTCAGCTTCCCAAGGAGGGTCCCATGGTTCTCTATCTCACAATGTCCCTCAAACCAATGTTTTTCTCTCAGATCACTGAGCAAAATGGTTCAAGGATGACAAATGTAAGAACAAGGGATGCTCTGATAGATTTTAGTATGAGATGCGTTATAGGCTAGGTATGATTTTAAAATGCAAAAAACTAAATGATAAGATGACAAGATTAGTATGAATACTATCCTAGCATACTATATTTAGTCTATGATTGAACTAAAATGATAAAGAAAGTAATCTAAACATGCATATTTAGTCTAATTTAAAGAGAGGCTAAATGATGAGCATATATGAAATGAAAGCTTGAATATATTTGAGCATAAGTGTGATGCTACAAATTTGAAGGATGATTGTTAAAAATGGAGGAATGAGAGCTCTATTTATAGCACAAATAGGGCAATGGATGGTCAGGATTGAAAGATTCAATCAAGGGTTGAGTTTGAAAGTTGGGGATCCATGTGAACGATTTGCACCAATGAAATGATGACAAGTGTCATCATAGGGTTGGGTTGAAAGAAGAGGTTGGAGACATTGAATGCCTGAGAAGACCTCATGGTTATCTAGAGGCTAAGGGTCAAGTCTAAGTTAGGATTACCTACTGAATTAGGAGTTAATCCAAGGATAAACCTTTGTGCAAATGATTAAGAGATAATCATGGTCAAAGCATTAAAGGCCTAATGAGACCCTTGGGTTGGGTAGAGGTTGAGTCAAAACAAATGTTTTAACCATGTACGAGGGTTTGGGTTAACCATCAATGGTTATTGGAGACTTTGTGGATTAAGTGGTTGAAGGTTGGAAGCTTTCAAAGGTTATCAAAGACTGTGAGACATTTAGTGGTTGAAGGTTGAAAGCCTTTAATGGTTATCAAAGACTTTGAGGCTTTGAGAAGTGACTTCCCTTTTCTTAGGGATGTGACAAAGTTTAGAGGAGGGGTTAGGTTAATTAGAAGCAATTAGAGGATTTTAGAAGGGATTAGAAAGGGGTTTAAGATTTTGCAAGTGGATGGAGGGATAATAGGATTTAATTGAAATAAAGTAATTTAATTCAATTTGGTTGCAATTAAATAAATTAGATTTATTTAATTTAGAATAACTATTTAATTAAATTTGAATTTAATTAAAAGTGGCTAGGGGGATTTAATTGAATAAAAATGATTTATTCATTAAATGGGTATAGTGAATTTTATTTAAATAAATTGAGTAATTTACTTAATAAAATAGAAGAATGTGGATAGTTTAATTAAATTGGATTTAATCAAATAGAGAAATGAACATAAAATATTCATTTAAGAATATGGTCATTTTTATACATCTACAATAGTAATTTGGCTAATGTGAGAAAATTGTATAACACATTCAAGGATTCAGAAAAATAAAGCATTGAAAATAGTATTATCTTACATATGGATATATACAAGAAAGTTTTAATTGAAGTTGTGGATGACTTGCCTAATGAACTATATAGGAGATTAGATGAAAAGAGGATTGCAATAATGGAATTGGACAAGAAACTTAAAGTTGAAAAACTTCTATTTGTACATCCGGTTAACTCAAAAGAAGAGATTGATGACTTGATTTGTGAAGCTAATAGATCCATTTTTGTTAGTGGTCATCGGCAAGTGAGTTTTATGGCAGGTAGAATAAATGAGATTGCAGAGGAGACTGCTGATAAATGGGATATCCTTTTTGTGGAAAAAGAAAAACAAGGAGAATTGAATAGGCCAAAGAAAACATTCAGAGTTTATTAGAAGGATAAGGGCAAAGGGAAAGGTAAAGTTGGTGGAATACCAAACATCAAGATAACTAACAACTTACCACCACCCTTGGATAATGCACCGGTAGATGCTGATGATCCATTGGTTACTAATAGTGTAGGTATCACACATGATGACACTAATCCTGATTCTGAAATTCTATTCACCATGAATGTAGATACTCAGGAAGTGAAAATTGTTGTGGATAAGGACAATACAAAGGTTAAGGATAACATTGCTGACAGTTGAAATGTTGCTAAGCAACCAACAGAGATTGTTGAAGTTGCAATCTAAACAGAGAAAACATTACAAACTAAACAACCATTGGATACTGAAATGAATACTAATGGTATAAATGCTAACACTAAGAAACCTAGTGAAACTGAGATACTGACAGTTGTGCATACTGAGAAACTGATAGAGACACCGATAGAGGCACAGGTACATATTGAGGTAGTGAAACCAGTAATCACTGAGAAACCCAAACCTTTACTAGTTGAAATGCAAACTCGGGCTAATCCACCAGAGGATAATACAAGAAAAATGGCTACAAATGCTGGAAGCATAGAGGTTATTAATGCAGGTCATCAAACATTCGGTACTTCATTAAGTGAACTCAGGCCTACTAATGTGACAGAGGTACTACTGGACTCTATCAAGAAGATAACTGATTGTAATGCATTGGCTTACAAAGCAATTGATGACACAATACCAATTCTTAAATTGATTGCATTGAAATGTAATATAGATCATGTAAAGGATTCTTTAGGTAAGTTGGACACATTGTCCAAATTTATTACCGACAATGTAATAATAGTTGATAAGGTGAATGAGGACACATTCAAAGAGAAAATTGAAAAGGAAAAGGATAAATTCTTTGAGGACACAATAAAGAAGTGCACATAATACATAAACACACTTTTACCAGTACTGAATACTACAATTTTGGAATATAAGGAGCTGTATAGAGAAACATGCAAACCACATCTATTGATAAAGGACATAGAAAAGGAAATAAGAATAGTACAAAAGGATATAGATGACATAGCTGATAACATAATTGGTTCATCCAAACCTATATCAGTTATTGAGCAATAAATAGTAGGTTTTGAAGAAAAGTTGGAGAAATTTGAGAAAGAGAAGGCAAGGATTAAGGATAATGCCATAGAGCTGAAATACAAACTTGGTCCCATGTTGGACAATCTTATCTCTCTGAGGAATGAGATCTCTAAGGAATTACTTTTGTTAGGTCCCTGAGACAACTGAGAAGTGGGGGTGTGAATTAGTTGTCAATAAATTTCAAACCAAATATAACTTGACTAAACTTAATGCTTAATACCGGTAAACCAAACTTTATGCTGGTAGATAGTTTTAACAATTAATTGTAGTACCGGTAAAGTTTAATGCATGAAAAAGAAAGATAGATAACATCCACAACACATAACACATATATTTATACGTGGAAACCCTATAACGGGAAAAACCATGATGGGAAACCTTACCCACAATCAGATGATACTACTGCAGATAGTATGTGTGTACAATATGGAATCTACACATGTAGAAAGGCCAACTGCCTAGAGCTCACTTCTCAATCACAAAATGGGAGTCACACTGACTACTATTGGATGATTAAATGCAACCAATAATAATGTGCTGCTCAAAATAGCATCTTCATATGCTAGATTCAATACCGGTTAGGCTCTGATTTGTCTTTTGCAAAACCTCCTTGAATGATGTCTACGTGTATAGCTCTGCTTATATTCAAATATACCTTATGCTCCACCACTTATTATATTCCCATAACCATTCACACACCAATCTCACAAATGAGATCTTACATATATACCAAAACCTAAGACCAAATGTGTAGGTTGGCTCACTAAAGATGTTACAACAAAATCAGTTACAAATGAATCAATATACGATGCATCATGTTGGCTCAATGCATTTACAATAATAACAAATCATCTCCATAATTTATTGTGCTAATCTAGAGTGGATAATGCTTGTCGGTGCATAACCTAGACCTATTTGCTGGTAACAACAAATATGCAAACCCGATTAGATTAATGACCAAATCACCAAAACAAAGTGTCCAAATAATGTCTTTGACATAACCAAGTAATATCCAAGTCATTCCAACTATCAGTGAATGATATAACCTACCGGTGAACAATATAACCTTCCGGTGAACAATATAACCTATCGGTGAACTAGATACCGGTGACTATGCATAAGTCACTGAACCATGCCAATGAACATAACCAAGAATCTCCAAGTGCTGATAAGTGTTGACAAGTGTTGATAGGTGTTGACATCAATGATAAAACCATATAAACATATCCAAAATACCAACAATCTCCCCCTTTGGCATAGATGGCAACACAAGATGGAAAAACCATCAAAATGCCAAAATAGAAATGCCAAAAACCAAAAAAACCAACAATCTCCCAAAGAGATCATTAACCAGAAATCAAAATACAGATAGAGAGTAACAATATCTCCCCAATGAATAATGTCTCTCCAAATGTGTTTTTCCATAGATATCTCTCCCCCTTTGACATAAAATGCCAAAGTAATACAAAAACCAGTTTCAACATAATACAAAATACTAATTTATCAATTTATCCAACTACTCCCCCTAAGAAGTATCTCTCCTCATCAAATTCAAAAAAAATATTTCTCTATTAGTTTTGTCGGTTTGATGCCAAGCATCAACTGTCTAAGTCTCTACCGGTGGGGGTATAACCCCAAGCTGCTCTCTGAGATATTCAAAAGTTTCCTTAGGTAAAGGCTGAGTAAAAATATCTGCAATCTGTTCTTAAGGATTCACATAAACCAATTTCACTTCTTTTGCTTCAACATTCTCTTTTAGAAAATTGAATTTGATAGAAACATGTTTAGTTTTTGAGTGAAATAAAAGATTCTTAGATATATCAATTGCTGCCATATTATCACAGTAAATTGTTATAGGTTTCTTGCATTTTACCTTTATGTCCTTCAACATTTGCTTGATCCATAATACCTAGGTGCAATTAGTTGATGCTGAAAAATATTATGATTCTGTTGTTGATAAAGATGTGCAACTCTGTTTCTTGCTCAACCAAGAAATCAATTTGCTACCAAGAAAGAATGCTCCACCAGTGGTGCTTTCTATATCATCTACATCTCTTGCCCAATTTGCATCTGTGTATGCACATAAATCAAAATTTTCATCTTTAGGATACCATAAACCAAGATTTGTTGTACCTTGCAGATATCAGAAAATCCTTTTCACTGCCGATTCATAAACAATACACACTGCATTCATAATATCGGGTCTTGTTTGTGTCAAATACAGTAAACCTCCTATCATAGACTTGTATCTTGTCAGATTGACAAGTGTTGATTCATCCTTCAATGATAGTTTATCAGTTGTAGTCATAGGTGTACTTACCAGTTTAGAGTTTTCCATGCCAAATTTCTTTAGTAATTCCTTCAAGTACTTTGTTTGACTTATGAATATACCTTTATTAGTTTGTGAAATCTGCAACCCTAAAAATAATTTTATCTCCTCAATCATAGACATTTCAAATTCTTCCTACATTTTATTAGAAAAGTCTTTACATAATCCATCTTCTCCTCCAAAGATTATATCATCAACAAAAACTTCAATAACCAAGATGTCATCATTAGTCACTTTGAGATATAGATTGTTGTCAACATTACCTTTGGTGTAACCACTCTTCAAAAGATATTTGTCCAATCTAGCATACGAAGCTCTAGGAGCTTGTTTTAATCCATATAAAGCTTTCCTTAACCTGCAAACCATATCTTTGTCATTTGTCAAAGAAAATCCATCAATTTTTTCAATGTAAACTTCCTCTTCAAGATCACCATTCAAAAATGCACATTTAACATCCATTTGATATACTTTATAGTTCTTGTGTGCTGCAAAAGCCAAGAATAATTTGACTCCCTCAATTCTAGCTACCGGTGCAAAGGTTTCATTATAATCAATTCCTTCTTTTTGTGAATATCCCTTACACACTAATCTTGCTTTGTTTTTTATTACTTTACCATCTTCATTAAGTTTATTTCTGAGTACCCATTTAGTTCCAATTACATTTTTGTTCATAGGTCGGGGAACCAATGTCCATGTGTTATTCTTTTCAATTTGTTCCAATTCATCTTCCATAGCTTTAATCCAATGTTTATCTTTACATGCCTCAATAACTGATGTTGGTTCAATTTGAGAAATAAGACATACCTCTACATTTTCTAGTCTCCCTCTAGTCAAAACACCTTGATACTTATTTCCAATTATCTAATTTTCGGAGTGGTTCAATGTTACATACCAGGGTGTCTTTACTTGTTGTCGTTCTTCAATCACTGTGGAATTTTCAGATGATGCCAGTGTGAATGGATCAACATTCTGTACTGGTGTACTCATTGTAGGTTCATTTGATATTATCTCTATTGTCGGTTCAAAGTCCATGTACCTTGAATTATCTCTAAATTGTTCATCAATCTTTTCATTTGTACTCTCAACAATTTTCTGCAATCTCTTATTGAAACATCTATATGCCTTGCTCTTAGATGAATATCCAAGAAATATTCCTTCATCACTTCTAGGATCAAATTTTCCAATATACTCATCTCTCCTAATACAACATTTACTTCCAAATATTCTAAAATATTTAAGAGTAGGAGTATTACCAAACCATAGTTCATGAGGGGTCTTATCAGTTTCACCTTTGATGTGAACTTTGTTGAATGTGTAAACCGCTGTACTCACTACTTCTCTCCAATATACATGAGGTAGATTTGCTTCTAATAAGATACTTCTAGCTGCATCCAAAATAGTTTTGTTTTTCTTTTCCACAACTCTATTTTGTTGGGGTGTCTGAGGTGCAGATAGATATCTCCTAATTCTATTCACTTCATAGAATGTATTAAATTCCTTAGATGTGAATTAACCTCCTTGACTTGATCTCAAACATTTTATTTTCTTACCAGTTTCATTCTCTAGCATTACCTTGAATAGTTTGAATTTCTCAAAGGCTTCTGATTTCTCCCTAGGAAAAGTAACCTAACACATTCTAGAATAGTCATCAATGATTAGCATAAAATACCTATCTCCTTGCAAACTTCTAGTTCTTGCTGGACCACATAAATCAGTATGAATTAAGTCAAAAACATTATTGGATTTTTCTGGAATACTTTTAAAAGATGCTCTAACTTGCTTTCCAAATTGACATTCCTTACATATCGGATTGTGAGGTTTAACAATCTTAGGTAAATCCCTTACTACCTTAGTTGTACTGATTTTCACAATGCAATCAAAATTTACATGACAAAGTCTCTTATGCCATAACCAAATTTCATCAATATGTGCAATCAAGCATGCCTTCTCATGGTTATTCAAATGAAAGATATTACCTTTAGTCTAATTACCGGTTGCAATTTCTAAACCAGTTCTATTCATGATTTTGCATTTACCATTCTTGAATTGTAACTGAAATTCCTTTTCAACTAATTGACCAACACTCAAAATATTATGCTTCAAACCTTCAACATAGTAAACATTATTAGTATTGTGCTTACCATCAAAAGATATAGTGCCTTTTCCTTTGATCAAACAAGCTTTATCATCTCCAAATCTTACTAGACCTCCATTGTATTCCTGAAAGGTTAAGAATTTACTTTTATCACCAATCATATGATGTGAGCATCCAGAATCAATGATCCATTCATCCTTATCTTCAATTTTAGCTGCCAAGGCCCGCTCTATCCGTTGAATAGTAGGTGTCGGTTGATCTTTTTTATAGAAATAAAAAACCCATCCATTGTATGTCGGTTCCTCATTAGAATCATCAGTAACTCCCTCATTAGCATAGTAACATGATTTGTCTCTATTCTTCTTAAATCTGTATCTTTGATATGCAGGATTAGGCTTATATGTTCTTTTAGCTTCTTCTTTCAATCTTGCATGTCTATTAGGACACCTAGATGCCATATGACCAATTTTATTGCAGTTAAAACATTTAAATAGTGCTTTACCTTCATACTTACTTCCAACTAGACCTTTAGGCATTTTCTTTGCAAATAGTGCTTCAAGTTCTTCCAATTCTTCATTCTCTTTTCTGATTTCTTCAAGTTCTCTTGCATAAAAGGCTTTCCAATCAGATTTATCAGATGATGATGCCTTGAAAGCTAAATCTATCTTAATTGTAGCAACATGACCAAATTCCTCAAGTTCAAAGGCTGAAAGTTTTCCAACCAAAGTGTCTCTAGATACTGATGTATTAGGTATTGTTCTCAATTCATTTATAGCAGTTACTTTCATTTTATATGCTGGTGGCAAAGCTCTTAAAACATTAGAAATAATTTCATCTTCACTTAAGGATCCTCCACAACATTGTATACCCAAAACAATTTCATTTACTCTTTCCATAAAAGCAGAAATCTTTTCATCTTCTTCCATTTTCAGATTTTGATACTTGACCTGAAAGCATTCTAGTTTTGCAATTTTAACTGTGGTATCACCTCCATTCAATCTTTCCACTTTGTCCCAAATAGCTTTAGCAGTAGATCTATCTAATAATCCGATGATTTGTTGATCTGATAATGCGCTCAAAAGTGCTTCTCTTGTTTTGCAATCATTTTCCTCATCTTTAGCCAAGGATGATGGATTAGGTTGACCTTGAGTAGGAGCAATATAGCCATTCTTTGTAACATCCCATATGTCCTTACCAATGTAATTTAGATGTGTCTTCATCCCAATCTTCCATATACCATAGTTGGTTCCATCAAGTTTAAGACTGTCCTTCATAAAATAGTTAGAAGACATTAGATCTCCTCAAGCTGTTAAACTTTTGCGAAAAGAGGACTAGGCTCTGATACCAATTGTTAGGTCCCTGAGATAACTAAGAGGGGGGGGGGGGGGGGGGTGAATCAGTTGTCAATAAATTTCAAACCAAATATAACTTGACCAAACTTAATGCTTAATACCAGTAAACCAAAATTTATGTCCATAGACAGTTTTAACAGTTAATTGCAATATCGATAAATTTAATGCATGAAACAAAAAGCCAGATAACATCCACAACACATAAAACAAATATTTGTACGTGGAAACCCTGTAAGGGGAAAAACCATGGTGGGAAACCTTACCCACAATCAGATGATACTACTGCAGATAGTATGTATGTACAATATGGAGTTTGCACATGCATAAAGGCCAGCTTCCTAGAGCTCACTGTTCAATCACAAAATGGGAGTCACACTGACTACAATTGGATGATTAAATCCAATGATAATGTATTGCTCAAAATAGCATCTTCATATGCTGGATTCAGTACCAGTTAGGCTCTAATTTGTCTTCTGCAAAACCTCCTTGAATCTTCAATGATGTCTACATGTATATCTCTGCTTATATTTGCATATACCTTATGCTCTACCACTTATTACATTCTCATAACCATTCACATGCCAATCTCACAAACGAGATCTTACATATATACCAAAACTTAAGACCAAATGTGTAGGTTGGCTCACGAAAGATATTACAACAAAATCAATTACAAATGAATCAATATACGATGCATCATGTTAGCTCAATGCATTTATAATAATAAAAAATCATCTACATAATGTGTCGTGTTGATCTGGAGTGGATAATGCTTGTTGGTGCATAACATAGACCTATTTGTTGGTAACAACAAATATACAAACCCAATTAGATCAATGACCAAATCACCAAAACAAAGTGTCCAAATAATTTCTTCGACATAACCAAGTAATCTCCAAGTCATTCCAACTATCAGTGAACAATATAAGTTGTTGGTGAACAATATAACCTGTCGGTGAACTAGATACCGGTGACTGTACATAAGTCATTGAACTATGTCGGTGAACATAACCAAGAATCTCCAAGTGCTGATAAGTGTTGACAAGTGTTGACATGTGTTGACATCGATGACAAAACCATACCAACATATCCAAAATACCAACAAATTCAAGGAGAAAGATCACTGGAAGCGCATATGCATCATCTCACTGGCACGATCCAACAGACTCAGGCAATCTTAAATGACAACAACAGATTCATGCAGAGTTTAAATTTAGTTTTGGATGATATATTTCAGATTGTAACCAACTGGTTACAAACTTTGAGCTTAAATTTTTGCACTCGTTTGACAATTTTTGACAACCTTTGTCATTGATGTCAAAGGGGGAGTAGTTGACAAAGAAAAATTTTTAATCAGAGGAGATCATCTACTCAGGGGGAGCACATGTTTTTGGTAACTTTTTGGACTTCACTTTTTGGAAACAGTTTTTGGATTTTTCTCATGAGTGTTGCCATCAATGCCAAAGGGGAGATTGTTGGCATTCTACACTCTTATGAGAATAATGGTGTTGTCATTGATGGCAACCTTCTGGAAACCATTTGGCAACCTTCTAGCATTCATCTGGTTAAGACATCGGCAGGCATCGACATTGACATAGACATCTACATACATCGGCATACACTTCACCGGTAAGGGAAACAATGCATACTGACACCCCAGCTGATAGGGAATAAACTCTTGTTTATTAAATTTAATTGTAATTATCTTTTGTAAAGCTGACAAGGTATATTGTAAAAGACTCATATATATGTATTAGATCTTATAGGTCATTTGGTGTAAGAGTAGAGAAGTGAAAAATATGTATAAGGTGATAAGTGACAGCGAAGGTTTTGGTTATAGAATGATCTTAAACCAGTACTAAACTTGGCATAGTTAATGCTACTTTGAAGCAATACATTGTATTGGATTTCAGAATCCACTTTTGTAATCAGTGTTACTCTTGTTGAGCAGTGAGCTATAGGCTGTTGGCCTTCCTGCATGTGCAGGACCCTCATTATAAGTAATATTTATTCATTGTCCAGTGAGTGAATATTGTGGGTCACAAATCCCACCGAGGTTTTTCCCACACCGGGTTTCCTTGTTAAACATCTTGTGTTATGGTGTGTTTTCTATGCTATCTTTATTGTTCCTATTTACTGCATTAATTCTTATTTACTGGTACACTATTTTGGAATTTAAGTTCTTAATAAGGTTAAATATTTTGTTAACCGGTTAGATACTAATTCACCCCCCCTATCAGTATCTGTGGGACTATCATTAATCCTAACAATGGTATCCTAGGATCCATGCATGTGTCCTAAGTTGTCATAGGACACCATATGACTCATTAGGACATCATATGACTCATAATGACACATATGAGGTTGTATGGAGTCCTAAGGGGTCATAGGACACCATATGACCCCTTAACACACCATACGACCCATAATGACACCAAATGGTGTCCTAAGGGGTCATAGAACATTATATGACCTCTTAGGACACCATACAACCCATAATGGCACCATATGGAGTCCTAAGGGGTCAAATGGTGTCTGAAGGGGTCATAGGAGACCATATGACCCCTTAGGACACCATATGACCCCTAACGACACCATATGGTGTCCTAAGGGGTCATAAGGTGTCTTAGGGGTCATAGGACACCATAAGACACATAACAACACCATATGGTGTCCTAAGGGGCCATAGGACACCATATGACCCTTAGATCACAATATAACCCCTAACAACATCTAAGGGGTCATAGGACACTATATGATCCCTTAGCACACCATAGGACCTATAATGACACCAAATAGTGTCCTAAGGGGTCATAGAACACCATATGACCCTTTAGGACACCATCTGGTGTTGTTATGGGTTGTATGATGTCTTGGGGGTTCATATGGCATCCTATAACCCCTTAGGACATTGTATGGTGTCGTTATGTGTTGTATGGTGTCTTAAGGGGTCATATGGTGTCCTAAGGGGTCATAGGACACCATATGACCTCTTAGGAAACAATATGACCTCTAATAACACCTAAGGGATCACATGGTGTCCGAAGGGGTCATAAAACACCATATGACCCCTTAGGATAGCATACGACCCATAACAACACCATATGATCCATAACAACATATAAGGGGTCATATGGAGTCTTAAGGGGTCATAAGACACCACATGACCCCTTATTACACCATACAACCCATAACGATTATCCAACTAATACATCCACATGATCCAAAGAAACCAATATGTTCATCTTCTTCAAACATTCTAGTTTATATCCTATCTTCTTTAAAAAAAACCAACCAACCACCTTGTCAATATTCTTATCACCTCATCTAAGAAGCGAGCGAGAAGGGAGAGAGAGAGAGAGAGAGATAGAGAGAGAGAGAGAGAGAGAGAGAGAGAGATGGGGTATGGAGGAAAGGAGAAGGGGAGAGAGGTAGAGGGAGAGGGGGAGAGAGGGGAGAGAGGGAGAGGGAGGGGGAGAGAGAGAGAGAAAGAGAGAGCAGGAGAGGGAGAGAAAGAGAGGCACCTTGTACGTGATTAAGAGGGAGAGAGAGGGAGACAATACACATACATACACACATGTGTGTATATATACTTAATATATTATATATTATTATACACAACACACACACACACACACATATATAAATATTATATATATATACACACACATATATATATAAATATTATATATTATATATAATATAATATTTATATATTTTTTATATTATATGTATATACACATATTATATATATAATATCATACAATACACACTCCCAAAATTTAAACATTAAAAACACGTATGCTCTATTTATAGTAAAAATAGCACATATGCGCTTTTTATAGTAAAAATTGCACGTACGCGCTTTTTATAGTTAAGATAGAGCGTATGCGCTTCTTACACCATAAGTACCTCATACATGCTTATTATACCATAGGTACCCCATACGCACTTTTGACTGTTTAGGCTTGGAAATAGGCCTGGATGACAAAGCTACGGTTTGGAAGTTCGATTTCTCTCCATTTCCCTCCTTTTTGACATGTTTTATTTTATCAGCTTGGTTTCTCAACTTTGTCATCATTAGGTTTACACTTCATCAAGTGGACATTTCTAAAATTGCCACCATATTTTTACCCATCTTCTGAGCTTTCTAACCATATAATATTATTAAAATTTGAACAACAATAACATATTATTATTGAATTTCTTTTACCAGTGTCTCCATAGTTCTCACAGACATACATGCACCATTTTTTTAATAACTTTTTATATACCTATCCAAATTTAAAAAACTTTATATAATATTGTAGTGCACTTGATTCTTTACAATTTAAAAAAAATAATTGTATTTTCGATTCTTTTAGTGCAACATATTGTTTGTGCACAAATAGGTACCTAATTTTCAGCATGTGCTCGATTGGAAAAATCATAAAAAAAAATAATCAGCGAAAAATTATAAAATAATACAAATTTTCTAGTTCGCACTCTTAACTATCTTTTTGCCAAAGGATTTGTCAAAATAATAAATCTAACTATGACTTTTTTGATGTGCACTTCAGACACTATGTTATGTTTTTCTAAAAAAACCAGGGTTTGTTTTTCGTGTGCGAAGGATTTGACCCCCTTAATATTATCCAATTTTGAAAAAGTTTAGTAGTTTGGAAACTAGATTCAGAGTACTATAATATTTGTTGTTTGATTATCTTCATATCTTGAGTGTATGACTTTCAAATTTTGCCTCCAAGTTCAGGTTCACCTAATTTTAGAAAAAAAGTGTCCACTTATACCCCCCTTTTTGAACACCATCTTTGTGCAGTTATCCACATTTAGTAGTAAAATGTCCAATCTTTCCACAGTTGAAACATTTTAAAGGAAGTTTTCCTTTATATTTTCCTGAACCTGTCTTGAGTCTTTTGACAAAGTTTACCATGATGTCATCAGAGTCTTCACCAGTTGCGTCATGAGTAGATTCTTCTTTTCCTTTTCTCAATGTCTTGAATGCAGCTTCTTTCTTCACAACATCAGTACGGACAGTCATCATTTCATAAGAAATTAGGGAGCCATACAACTCATCCATTGTACATACTTTTAGATCTTTTGCTTCTTTTATAGCAGAGACCTTTGTATCATACTTATATGTAAGAGATCTAAGTACTTTCTTCACTACCACCTCATCTTTTACTTCTTCTCCAATCCCTCTAATGGTATTTGTTGTTTCATCAACCCTTTGGAGATAGTCAACAATCTTCTCTCCATCTTTCATCTTCAAAGCCTCAAGCTATGCTCTCAATGCCTGCAAATTGGCTTCCTTGTCTTTAGAATTGCCTTCAAATATCTTCTGGAACTTGTCCCAAGTTTCCTTGGCAGAAGATTAGTGCATGACTTTAACAAACTCATTATCAGACAACCCACTAAAACTGACATTATTAGCTTTAGCATTGTTCTCATATTCCCTCTTAGCATCTGGATCACTAGGGGGATTATTTGGAACTGTATATCCATTTACAACCAACATCCATACATCGCAACCTAGAGAGGACAAATAGGTTTCCATTCTTCTACTCCAAAAGGCATAGTTGACACCACCAAACATAGAATATTTTGAGGAGGCGGATTCATTTCTTGTCATTGTGAACACTTGATAGGATTTACCCAAGCTAGAGAATTCTTTTGACAAAACATGGCACCTATGCTCTGATACCAATTATTGGACACAATGGATCACTAAGAGGGGGGTGAATTAGTGATTTAAACTCTTTTCCTTCAACAAGGAGATATCGATAATATATAAAACAAACTGAGTACTAACCGGTAACTTAAACAATGCAAGTAGAGTGTGTGAAAGGACTTGCTAAAACATCAACATACTGCATGCACAAGAAAACATCACACAACACCAGATATATACGAGGAAAATCTAATGTGGGAAAAACCTCGGTGAAAATAGCTACTAGAGATCTTCTGCTCCAATCCAGCCTCACAATAAATCTTTGATTACAATATTTAGGACATAAACCCAAGGAGCACCAACCTCTGATTTGTGAGCACCAAATAAAAGGAGCACCAACCCCTAATTTATGAGCACCAACCCATGCACAATTTATAGGCTACAACCTAAAGGAGCAACAACCCTTGCACTAAGCTTCAACTTAGTGAAAAAAATATAAAACTCGGTTATACAAATGAAATCGCTGTTGCAAATGAAGTCTTGTAACCTTACAATAATCTCCTTTGTCGGTTTTTCCCGTACTGGTCTAAATTCTCTTCACTCACTCTACAACTTGAGTTTGCTGATCACTTTTCTGAATCTGCTCTCACAATACCTTTTTTTTCTTCAACTCACACTTCATCACTCTTAAACAGGCACAACATCTACCGGTTTGTCACCTCTGTGTTTAATGCATTGTCCACCGGTTGTTCCTTACACCGATTTACTCTACTACTTCTCATCAGACAAATCTTCGCTCATAAACACTTCAAGTGTTTTTCTCTTCGGTTCTCAGATAAAAAAATTATACTTGTCTTCACTCTGCAGCAACAATGATCACAGTCTCAAGTTATCATATTTAAACTTCAGCTTTCCCGCCAAGAATCAATTCAAACTTGGGGTGGTTAAGGTTTCCTTTGCCTGACACAATCTGCATGAGATCCAATCCAGTTTGTCTTGGATTGATCACATGTATTCAAGGAATGCATCTTTACATGTTTTCCATTATCCAATGCATACTTGCTAAAGATAGCAATCTCATCCATGATTTTCTACCTTGAAATTTGTCTGCTCATAAAAATCTCAACTGTTTCCTTCTCGAGATCTTCTTGCTATCTGATTCCTTTTCTTCGATCCAGGCACCAACTACTCCCTAATTTGCCTCTATTATTCTTCCTTCCTCAAGCCGCATCAGTCAGTTACAATCCCATGATTTTTGGTTGTTTCATTAATGTTGACTAGTTGTTTCAACAACCATGTCAATGGAGGATTCACCGACCTTTGCATGTTTGCCACCTCAACTCCACATGGCATCACAACAGTCATACACTTAGCTCATCGACACACAATTAGTTTACACTTGAACCTTCAACAAACTCATACCAGTACAGGCCTTTACCGGTGAGACCTTCTTCTCCTTCTTAAGCGGTAGTGCACACTACACTGACAGCACATATTCACCTCTGGTGGTTTGTGATTATTTTAACATTTCGTGTCTTCATCATAAATAGGTAGCCAAACTCATGACCAATTTAAGCTCTATCGGTTATCACTCAACATGCTCACATACACATGCATCTCACCTCATACCGGTGAAGTCACTGATAGTCTCAACAACTACTTGTCTTTCACCCCATACCGGTTGACAAGACTTCATGTTAATCTTATCAATACCTTATTTGTCTTTCACCATACCAGTACACTCTTCGTCTTAGCGGATGACATACCTCTACTGGTATCCTACCTGCAATACTGGTTGACATCAATGACAACTTAATGCCAACACTTAGATCAAAATTTGTTTGGATAGAACCTCTCTACTTCTAAATCATACTTGCAATGAAGTCTCCTTTGTATCTATTAAATGCTGATAATAAACCAATTTTACGTTAGCTTTTGGGGGGTCAAATGAATTCATTTAGAATTTTTGTTTTTTTAAGTATTTAGTCCTTATTATAAGCTTTCCAAATAGTATAATTTTTAATATATTTAATTTCATTAATATTTTTTTATTTTATTTCTTATGAATGTAGGTTTTTCATCGAAAATGAACTTCTTTGTTCAATGCATTGGGAAAAATAGTAAACTAATTTTAAAAAATTATGAAAAATATCTATTCACTAGGTATTAATGTCTTCTTTCTATCAAAAAAAATAAATTAAATTTTGATATATATAGAACAAGTTATGTGTTCAAACATACACCTATATCTAAATTATAGTTAGTCGGACTTCAAAACTTAATAAAATAAAAAATATTCAGCATATCACTATCAAACCAACTACATGCCCTGGGTATTGATGTTACAAACTAAAATTCAAAAGAATTAAGTTTTTATCATTTATAGAAAAAAATTAATGCGCTTCAGGATGCACATCACTCTTAAAAAATGTTGTTTGTTTTAAAAAACTACTTTTTGAGGGGGATGGAAAAATCAATAAACTTTTATTCAAAAAAAATTGAAAAAAATATATTTAGAATCCACAAGAAAGATGTTACAAATCACTAGTTTACATCATCTTCAATTCTTAATGGTTTACAACTTAGAGGTGTTGGTACGTGAAGGTTTTTTTCAAAATGTTCATCTAAGTGTCAAAGTTGGTCAAAAAGTGGGAACCGGTATTGTGAGTTCACCCTTGTATATCTTGAATTTGCATTTGAAGAGTTTGCATCTGCTGCGTGAGAGCTAAGAATAGATCATCAACACGATTTCTCCTCATATCATCATGAGTTCTTGTGTGATCATGATCTCTTCTTGTATCAACATGATTTCTTCTTCTATCATCATTAGTTCTTGTGTCATCATGATTCCTTCTTGTGTCATCATTAGTTCTTCATGTGTCCTCATTAGTTCTTCGTTTGTCCTCATGAGTTCTTGCATCATCAGGAATTCTTGTGTCATCCTTTTTGTGACTAAAAATTTCTTCATTTTGTTCATTGTCATTGTAAGTGTCACTTGATCTTCCCCTTTGTCTTAAATTGTTTATGTCAAAATATTGGGGAAGTTTAGCACCAGATTTTGCTAACATTAGAAAGTATATTTCTTTTTCTCCCTCCAATATTTTTTCCATGAATTTATCAAATATAGGATCTTGTTGGATTTCTCTGATGTGTTGATCAATTATCTCTTCTTCTTGTATTTCATTTTCTTGTGTTATTTCCTCATGATCTTTAGCCATTTCAAGCGTTTTTGTTTCTGTTTCTTTGATCTTTTGTCTCTGAGTCCTAGTTAAAACAAGCATACACGTGTTCTGAGTGTTTTGCGAGGTTTCAATTTTCTATATTTTTTCTTAATAAGTGATTGATTTTTGAGGTAAAAATGATCTAGATTGATAAGACATGAATGGTCATTATAGATTGATAAGACACGAAATGGTCATTCAAGTATTTGTGAGTTTGCAAGTTTTTCGATCTTAGTTTGGAGTGCAAAGTTTGTGATTTTTGATATGACCAAGTTCGATAGGAATGATATGTCCTATGATAGAGAATGAGGTTAATCTGATCAAGCATTGTAGTTTTGTGATAAAGGATGATAGATGGGAAACTATGTTTGAATGATCAATTTATCAAAGAAAAAGTTATGATGCACTTTGAGATGTTAGATCTTGAACTTGTTGGAGATGAATACTTGAGAACCTTAGTGTGTCTAGCTTTGAATCTATTTTGATAGAGGATAACTTGACTAAGTGACCAGAGGAGATGACCTAATATCTATTTTTGACTATCTGATAAATGGGTTGTTTCTGTTTTCTGATTTTGGTGCAGTTTACTAGAAATGCTAACAAAATGACCGGAAATGCTGCTATACTGACCAGAAACACTACAATATTGACCAGGAACGCTGCTATACTGACCAAAAAAATTTCTATACTGACAAACTAACCAGGAATGCTGAGGGATAGACCAAAAATGCTATTCTACAATGTAGTGACTCTAAAGTTCAAAACAATGATGTTTAGACTCAACAAATTGGGTGCTTGAACTTAGGAGATTGTTTTTTTATCCCAACTTTTTTATTTTCAGACTCAAATGACTAATGTTTAGACCTAACAAGTGCAAACTAGGAGATCTAGTGTTGAAACATGAGCAATTTGACATTGAACCCAAAAGAGTTGTTGTTTAGACCAAGAGAGATGACATTTCGACCAAGAGAGTTGACATTTAGACTAGAAGAGTTGATGTTTAGACCAAGAGAGTTGTTTTTTAGACCAAGAGAGATATTGTTTAGACCAAGAACTCTGTTATTTAAACCAAGAGATTTTTTGTTTAGACCAAGAACTTTGCTATTTAAAATAATGATGTTGGAACTTAGACAATGGTTTTTTTACTCCAAGAGTTGATGTGTAGATTGAGAAAATTGATGTTTATACCTAGCAAGCTCAACCTTGGAGAGTTAATGTTGAAATATGGGAAAACTAACATTCATACCAAGAGAGCTAATGTTTTGATTGTGAGAGCTACTATTTGGACTGAGAGAGCTACTGTTTGGACCGTGAGAGCTACTGTTTGGACCGAGAGAGCTACTATTTGGACCATGAGAGCTAATCTGTTGTGAAACTTGTAAATTTAACAATTTGAAGTTTTAGTTTGTAACTTTTTTTATATTTCAATGGATGATATCTTGACCTGACTTACACACACAAAATTCAAATTGTATTTTTGTCCCAAAGGACACATAAAGTGTATGTTCAAGAAGGTTTAAAGAAAGCCCAAGTTTTCATGGGTTTTGAACAATTGAAAACACATCATTCAGTCTATCCTAAGGAGATTGGCTTCATTATTAGTTCTTAGCCCACACTTGGTACTCTGTCAGCTCACACAACCTTGTCACCCTCTAAAGGGTACCCATGTTTTTGCCTTTGCGAGAGCTAGTGGAGTCCCATTATGAGCCTAGCAATATTGTCTCAAAGGGGGCGTTCACACATACGCTCAAGAGAGACATATGGTAAGTATCTTAAGGAGAGATTCTTCCCCCTCCATGCACTAAGAATTTAATAATCTTCAGAGGTAAACTGGGTAGCTTCTAATTTTAATTGAAACTAGTAAGGGATCCATTTAGCGCGTCAGGGTATAAACTCAATAAAAGATCTCCCAACCTTGAAAACCAAGGTTTGATATACCCGAAGGTACAGAGAATAGATATTTTTGAGCACTATCATTGACTTGATTTTCTTCAAATCATTTTTATTTTAAAATGGGTTGGAGTACTTGGTGTTTAGCCATTCCCACTTGGGTCCTTCCCCTCTCACCGACCTTAATGGCTTTGGCCTTATAGGCTCCTCGGGAGGGCAGGCCTACTAAATATATGCACTATTGAAAAGAAAAGAAAAGTCTAGCTTTCTGATCACCTAAGAAAGGTGAAAGCGTACTCGCTTATTATCCACAACACATAAGACATGTTTGTTCATTTCTATTGTAATTAGTCTATGTGCCTAATTTATCAAAAACAAGTGCAAAATCCTGAGGCTGCAAACAAAGTTAGTAGTTTATATTGAAATCTTTGGTGGCAAAATGGTTTATAACTCTAGTCTTTCATAGCGAAATAGGTACCATTTGGTCTTTTATAACTCTGGTCTAGTAAAATGATGGTCCAGATGCAGAAATGAGAAATGCAAAATACAACATTGAAATTATCAATGAAAGTCTGAAAGCGCTATCAAATTAACCAAAAACACCATCAAAATAACCAAGAACGCTATCAAACTGACTAAGAACAATGTGTTGAACCCCAAGAATGTTGCCAAACTGACTGAGAACATTGCCAAAATGACTGAGAATGCTACCAAAATGATTGAGAATGCTGCCAAAATGACCAAGAACGTTGCCTAATAGACCAGAAATGTTGCAAGACAAACCAAAAATGCTAAGATATAGACTCAAAATGTTAAAGTATAGAAAACCATAAAAACAGAGTTGAGAAATCTCCCACAAACACCATTTGAGGTGCCATAATGCTACAATGGAGACCAAGAATGCAAATCTGGAACCCAGGAGAGCTAATCAACCTATTAATAATATTTCCTACAAGAATACTTGTTAAAGATCAAAGGGGCTGGGCCCCATGGTGGATGCTAATTAATGTGCTGCTAAAAATGTGGTTAATTGTATTAAACATGCACATATAATGAGACAAAAAAATATAAATAGAAAGTAAATTGAAAACTACACAATGAAATCAAACCATAAGCCTTCCTTGAGATGTCCCATTTTTCTCTATTTTTGAGGACCTTGAAGGTGTTGGATTGTTGGCTCTCAGCAAGCAATGACCTTAAAAGTGACAACTCAAAAGTTGAGTAGCTATATGATCATGATAATGCAAATTCATGAGGCTAGAATGATTTGATGCATGATTACAAATAGGATTATTGATTAGGTAAAATGAGAATTAAGCTACATGATTTGATAATTGAAACTAGATGAACATGATAAAATCCATTCTAAGAAATGATAGTATTTCATCTAAAATGCTAATTATGCTAGATGATTTGATGTAAAATTCCTATAATAACAATGCAAAAACTATGAATACAAGGGATCCCTTTTTCTCCAAAATGAGGAGTATTTATAGGAATTCCAAGGCCAAAGTTGAGGTGGTAGGAATCGATGGTCCAAATTCAATCTGAAGATATCAAGGGCTAAGAATGAGGAAGTTGGAGAAGAGGTTGGAGGAAGGGACACATGCCATCTCTGTGATGACAAGTGTCAAGGAACCTTGCTCATGAGATGGCAAGTATCCAAGGGAGGAGACATGTGGCAAAAGTGTCATGTGTCTCAAGGGGATAATATCCAACCCATAAGAGGTTAGGATAAAAGAGGTTAGGATGTGCAAGATAGGATAGGGTTAGTTAAACCTAGGATTAGATAGAATGGGTTATTTTAGAGGGTGGTTAGGCTAGGGTGTTAGAAGCTAGGATCCATGTGCTCATACTTGAATTTAGAAACTCAAATATTAGGAAAATGGTAATTAATCTCAACAAACTTGTGTTTGTTAATCTTAATTAGGAATTAGAGGAATTGACTAAAATTAGGGTAATTCATTAATTTACATAAATAAATCAAAGGGGGATTATTGAATGAACTATATGAATAAATCCTTATATTTAAACACAAGTAGAGGAATGCAAGGAAATTAATCAAATTACTTGCGAATTCAAGTAATTGGGAAGGGGAATTAATTAAATAACTATGTATTTAATTAATTAATACCATTTTGAGGTGTATATAGTAAGCTCTAGGCAGTGAGCCTGAATGCTAGTGCATTCCCATTGTAATTATTTTCACATACTACTATAGAGTATCATCTTATTGTGGGTAGGTTCCCACCATGATTTTTACCTTAACCAGGTTTTCCATGTCAAAATCTTGGTGTTGTGTGTTGTTCTATCTATTTGTTTATCTTTTTTGTTGCTTTGGTTTATCAATTTTGTATTTATGGTTGAGTTTGTAGGTTCGGTATAAAATTGATTCACCCCCCTCTTAGTTTTCCTTCATTGTAGTTGCCAACAATGGTGTCCTAAGGGGTCATAGAGCACCATATGACCCCTTATGACATAATATGACCACTAACAATACCTAAGGGGTCATAGGACACCATATGACCCCTTAGGACATGATATGACCTTTAACGACACCGTATGGTGTTCTAAGGGCTCATAGGGTGTCCTATGACCCCTTAGAACACCATATGGTGTTCTAAGGGCTCATAGGGTGTCCTATGACCCCTTAGAACACCATATGGTGTCGTTAAAGGTCATATCATGTCCTAAGGGGTCATATGGTGTCCAAAGGGGTCATAAAACACCATATGATCCCTTAAGATACAATATGACCCCTAACGACACGTAAGGGGTCATATGGTGTCCTAAGGGGTCATAGAACACCATATATCCCCTTAGGATTGTTGGCATTATACACTCAGATGAGAATAGTTGATGTTGTCATTGATGGTAACCAACTGGTAACATGGTTCATAGGTTACACCGGCAAGAGACATCATCTACCGACATTGGCGGGCACTATAGGATATTTGCATCGGCACCCAGTCTATACCGACAGAAGATCTTACCGACACTCCCAGACGACATGGAAATTATATTGTTTTGTATTATAATTATATTGTATAGCCAACATGATTTATTGTAAAGACTCATATATGTATGAGATCTTACAAGTCATTTGTAAGTAGGAAAATATATGTAAGAGAAGTAAAGAATATAATTAGGTAATAAATGCAAGCAGAATATGAGAGCGAATATCTATATATGCATTTTGATGTAATAATTTTATGAGCAAATAAGAGAAAAGCAAAGCAAACCAAGGTTTATGGTAGAGGTATTTGACGAAGCTTAAATCGGTACTAAATCCAACATTGCAGATGCTATTTTGAGCAATGCATTGTCATTGGATTTAATCATCCAATTTTGTAGTCAGTGGGACTCCTATTTTGTATTGAGAAGTGAGCTCTAGGCCGTTGGACTTCCTGCATGTGCAGGCCCCTATTGTATCAGTAATATTTATTCATATTGGCCAGTGAGTAAATATTGTGGGTCACAAATCCCACCGAGGTTTTTCCCCTACTGGATTTCCTCGCCAAAAATATGTGTGTTATGGTGTGCATTGATGGTTATACTATTGTTTCTCTTTATTGCATTATTACTTGTTTACTGGTATATTAATTTGGATTATAAAGTTGCAAACAAGTTTAAATATTTCATCCACTGGTTAGACACTGATTCACCCCCCGCCTCTAAGTGTCTTTGGGGTTGATCAAGTATCTAACAATTGGTATTAGAGCCTAGTCCTCTATTTGCAGAAGCCTAACAACTTGAGGAAGATTCTAAAACCGGTACCAATGGAAATTTTGAGACAACAGTTCAAAGGAGCTCTTGAATATTTTGATGTAGAAAAATTGAAGAATATCAAACTAGAAGATGAACTTAGAACTACTCAAGAATTTATCAAAGCACTTCAAGATGACCTGGTTATAGCAAAGAGTAAGAGAAAAAAACTACATGTGCAATTGCAAAATCAAGATGATGAAGAAAAAGAAACTCTCAGAGATATTGTAGACACATTGAGACAAGAGAACAGTAACATGAAAAATGAGATGCAAGATTTAACCATGAGACTATGCAAGGATATAAAATATAGAAAGAGGAATGAGGAAGATTTGGCTAGAAGACTTAATGAAATATCAGATGAATCTCAAAGGCTTAGTTATGAAAATGATATGCTTAAAATAGTTTTGATTCACATGCAACATGACAAAGAGGAACTTTTGAGACAAGTTAGCACTTTGGAAAGTGAGTTGGTCACTACAAATGAATACAAAGACAAATTCAAGAAGAGTTTAGATAATCTTGATGATATGCTAAAAAGTTAGAAACCTGATGGAGAAATAGTTGGACTTGGATTTGAACATGGAGAAAGTTTCGAGACTACAAATAGTCATGATCACAACAAACCGGTAAGGAAACCTAATGCTTATAAATTTAATGGGAAATGTTTTAATTTCAACAAATTTGGTCATAGGAAAATCAGTGCAGATTTAGGAATAATCAGAATACAAACTTACCCATCGGTCAATGTTCCAAATGCAATAAAAATGGTCATAACTTAGATAATTATATAATGAATATGAAATGCTATGTTTGTGGTAGATTTGGACATTTATCTAATCAATGCAAAACACAAACTGGTCAAGGTTATGGAAAGGCTATTCAAAGAAACAATGTAACTTGTTATGTATATAACAAGATTAGGCATATTGCAAAATTTTAAAGAGGCAAGAATTTACAGGAGAACAATAAAGGATCCAATAACAAAGGCAAGGAAAAGGTGACTGAAATCAAGTTAGAATTTTCAAAACAATGGATTAGGAAGAGAGATCAAAAAGGAGATGAATCTGTCACTGCATTGGAAGAATAGGGTAATCCTACACTGACAGGAGATTCTTCATCTAACTAAGAATAAACCTTAGGGGTAAGGCAACAAATTGAAAATCATGCATTTACCCTTGGTTGGTGGTAAGAAGTTATATTTCTTCTTTACCGACAGATATGTGGAGTTTTTCACTTGACCGACGAAGCATTTATTGTGGTTGTAAGTCAGCTTTTGGTTATAAAGGTATTGTAACCTCTCATTTCAATCCACCAAGCATCCAAGCATTCAAAGAGAGTGAAATTGAGAAAAGGTATTCTAAAGGCAAAGAAGAAAAGGTCTTTTCAAAGCATTTAAGGATTTCATAGTTAAAAGGTATTTATCTTTTGCAATGGCATCTTCATCTTCTGTTCCCAAATTCGTAGCAAACCCTACTATTTTTTTAAACATTAAACGACCTAGACCCATTTTCAAGACCATTCCTAAGATAGAAAAACAACATAACTCTATTGCTGCATTTTCTAAAATCTCGAAGGGAGTCACGTTTACTAAAGAACCTAGGGCATACATACATTGCAACATAGAAATTTTAGGATATGAAGATTTGATGAACATGAACATGAATGTAATCACTGACAAGAATGGGGTAGTGAAACCAGAACATAAGGTAGTTGAGGATTTAGGTTTCATAGATATCCTCCATATGCGAGAATTATTAAATGAAGTCATCTGCTATGTCTTTAGTAGGGTTCATGGAGAATTTATGTGGTTGGACTTAGTATTTAAGATTACTAAGGAAGCTATCAGGGTCATTATTGGTTTACCCTCCACCAGTTCTAGACCTGACAAGAAGAAGAAAATCCCTAACAAGGAAGTTATGAGCTTAACCAAAGCTACATATGACAACTAGTCACTTAGGGTCAATGACATAAAGGATAAAAAATGTTAAATTTGCTAGCATGGTCATTAGATATAAAGTTGGTCATACAAATAGATTGAATTCTGTGTCAAGTTCATGCATTAATAGTGTACATGAGATGATTAAAAACAATGAAAAGATTGATATTTGTGAATTGTTAAAGGATGAACTGATAGAGAATTTGGATAAGATAAAGGGTGATAAGAAAGGAACCTTCAAATTTGGAAGTTTGTTAGTGTGTTTAATGCTTTAATTTTCAAAGGAGATCCTTGGTATGGGACACAAGGACTTTTCCTATGATATTTCTATTGGAAAATAGATAAAGGAGGCAATTACCAATATGAGAGCTAATAGTGAGGAGTTGGTGAAAGAATACTTTGAGAATTTCCAAACTAAGATGAAACAGAGGGAAAGGATTCCATGAGCATCATAGATAAACATGACAAACAAATATGCTTTGTAGTGAAGAGAGATGAAATCTAGATGGAAGCAGTTAGACCTAGAACTGTATGGATTACTGAAATGGGATATGAGGTGGACTCTCACATCTTAGACTCATATGCAAAAGTACTCCTATATGCTCCATCAGAACCAATAGAGAAAATATTTGGTAATGCTAAAACCATTAAAAGTGATGTTGCTATGATGAAACTGAGAAATAAAATAGACAAATTCATGAAAGATGCCTCTCAAATGGTAAAATATGTTATAGAAGGATTGTTGAATCTTAGTGGTATTGCTGCTAGTGTGAAAGAAAGCCAATCAAAGAAGATGTTGGTAGCTCACATTTCACATGTAGCTACTACATCCGATTCTGACAGTGACAGGGCAACTGAATTCAAGAGAGTGGACAGGAAGAAAAGAAAACCCTCATCAAAACCTGCTCCCTCTCCCAAGAAGTCAAGAACTCAGAGAAAGAAACAACAAGCTGTAAGAGAGCCCATTGGTCCGAAGAAGAAGGCGACTCCAAAGAAGAAACAACAACCTAAGGCACCAGATACTCTTACACCAGAAGAATTGATCAATGAAATCACACAAGAAGGTAACCTTAGCAATGTGAATAAACTTTATCATTCTTTCAAGGATTCAGATAAGGAAACCACAGAGGTAAAGAAAACTGAAGCTACAAACATTTAGATCTCTGAGTCATCGGTCAACATTGTTGACTCATAGAACATTGAGATACTAGCTCAAGTTAAGGAAACAGATATTGTCGTGCCTATGAAGTGTATACCTACAATTGCAACACAAAACACTCAATAGATTATTACAAGCATGGTTAATGAATTTAAAGCAAAGAAAGATAAAACCATAGCTAAGCGATCTATCGCCTCCTAGTAAATGCAAGTATGAATTTTGCTCTCAGATCTAGTTAGGCAAATTCCAGTGACTTGACTACACCTAGATGGAGGACTTAAATGATAAATGATGTATTTAAGCTAGCAATGATAATGATTAAGCTACATGATTCCATGATTATGCTAGAAAATATGCTAAAATGATGCAATTAAACTATGATAACAATGCTCAAATGATAAACTAAACTTGCATATGCCTATAGTAACAATGCCTGAAATGCAAATGTGATGGGATCCTTATTGCTAAAAAATGGGGTCTATTTATAGGATTTCCAAGGCCAGGGGTGAGGTGGTAGGAATCAACGATCAAGATTAAGTCTGAAGATATCAATGGTGAAATTGGAGGAGGTTGGAAAAGAGGTTGGATGAAAGGGAGCAATTGGAGGTTGGTAGGAGAAGGGGTTGGATGAAAGGGGACAATGTCATCTCCATGGTGACAAGTATCAAGAAGCTTTTAGAAAGGTTGGATAAAAGGGAACATGTGCCATCTCTATGGTGACAAGTGTCAAGAAGCTTTTCTCATGACAGAGAAAGTGTTTAAGGAAAGGGGACATGTGGCCCAAGAATGCCATGTGTCTCAAGCAGCGAGTAGGAATTAATTAAACCCAGGGTTAGATGAAATGAATTAGGTTTAGAAGGGGTTAGGTTAGGTGGTTAGAAGTTAGGAGGCATGTGGGTAATTTGAATTTAGAAATTCAAATAAGACTAATTAATTCTCAACAACTCATAAATTGATTTGTTTTAATTAATTAGAAGATTAGAAGAATTAATTGAAGATGGAGGGAAAATTCATTATTTTGAATTAATCAATCAAATGGGATTATGAGAATGAACCTATTAAATAAATCCTTAGATTTATTAATAAGTAGATGAAAGGGGGAGATTAAATTACTTAGTGAATTCAATTAAATTAGGAAGGGAGATTAATTAAACAATTGCTTATTTAATTAATTATCTTCAAACCATTTGTTAGGTATATACATTTTGCCCCTCTTTGAAGCGAGGTGTGATGACATGTTGATTCAAAGAATAATCTAATTTTGATGATGATATTGGTTTGATAGGATGCCCCAACTCCTCATTGATAGATTGTGATACGATGACGCCCCCTCGAGAGATCAATTGAGATAATTGATCTTTGGAGTTTTGTGATCTTTGTGAAATTGATATCCCGATTAGAAATGATTTGATGTCTGCAATTGTGGTTGATGAAAATGTGAGTTCTACAATCACGGTGATGTGGTTATTGATGATTGATAAAGTTTGATTGGTTATATTGATAAGATCAAGATTCAGTTTGGTTTCAAGAATGACACCTCCTATATAAGACAAAGATGATCAAAGTGTTTGGTTTTAGGAACGATATATCCTGTATAAGACATGATCAGAACGTATGGATTCAGGAAAAATACATATTTTATAAGACATGAGAAAATCGATTTAGATGTGATTGATTGAATAAAGAACTGACAATTTATTGATATCAAGTTGCTGAAAGATTTGGATATGCTAATGTTGATTCTGTTGAGAGGATAGCATAAGATTTTTTTTGGGTCGTCAATATCTTGAGATATATGAGTCATTAGTATGATCGTGTATACACTTGTGATGATACCTTGATGATTCCTGTGATAGATTTAACCTTGGAGAAAAGGAGCATACAGGATCCCATGCAAGAATGAAATGTAAGCTAAATGCAAAGCTATAGACCAGTCACTAGATTATTGCATTTTTATCATCATTGAGCTTTATAAAATGTTGGAAGTGAGTGCAAACATTGATGGTATTATTAAACCATGATGACCCAAGCACTGCTTTCCTAGATTTTGATATGGCAAGTTAGCACAAGCATCAAGGTATAATTAAACCAAGATGACCTGAGTGTTGCTTATGTAAAACAGTCAGTTAACCATTTCAATACACAAATCGGAAATGTCTTCGATGATACTCCAATGATCATGTCCTTAGACAAATTTGCACATATTAATGATTAATTTTTAGACAACAGACAAGAAAAATATAATGTTCCTTCCCTGTTCCTCTAGTCAAAGACATCCTAGAGTCACTCAGAAAACATGATAGCGAAAATCAATTATAGAAAAGTTGAACAATCATGTTACAATCATTATCCAAAATATATCATCCATTGAAAAGTGTGTGATGTGCTTAGAATGACTTTGTGATAGTTTGATGGTTGATAATTTGATCTCGTGTTCAATGTTGGATATGTCACAGTTTTCACTTGATATGTCTAATCGTTTGTTCTACCTACTTGATTAAGCTCAAAATTGATCAAAAGTTTTTCCCCAAGCCTAGAAAAAAATTCATATGATATACCCAATGATCCAAACCAATGCGAGAGATTTAGTTGGGATGCTTGTGTATGTACAAAGGCTTCACGATGCATATGAACAACATTGTTGGAAAATGAATGCAAGCAAAAAGATGCATGAACTAATAGATGGAAGAGCTAGCTGATAGATAGCGCATGTTTGCTAGGTTTTCACCATCTATTTTTATTGCACTTTTTCTCATATCTGATTTTTTTAATTTTTTCATTATTTTTCACTGTTTTTATATTTTCTGCTTTTTCAATGTTTTTTTTTATTTTCTTCTTTTTCATTGTTTTTTTGATTTCTCTACTTTTTTAGACATAAAACTTCTTCAGATGCATTTTATCGATGGGTTCCTTGAGCTGATCCTCATCTTGTGTTGATAGCTAATATGCTTCTAACCTAAATACTGTTGTGACCACAAACGGACCTAACTAGTTTGGTTCAAATTTTCCTTTCTTGTCTCGATCTGACTAGTTTCATGGATTTTCCTTTAGTACTAGTTCCCCTACTTGAAAAATTCATGGTTTGGCCTTGTGGATATAGCTCCAACACATTCTTTGTTGATATACATTTAAATGATCAAAGACATTTTTTCTTCATTCATGGATCAGTTCTAACTCTTGCAATCTAGATACTTGTTGTTCTTCATCTGGGATGAGACCTTTTAATGATACTCATAGAGAAAGTATCTCTACTTCTATTGGAAGTATTGCTTCTGATCCATAAACAAGAGAGAAAGGTGTGGTACCTATTGGTGTGTGAATACTAGTACGATAGGCCCATAGAGCAAGGTTTAATTGAATATGCCAATCTTTTCCAGCATCATTCACTATCTTTTTTAGGATTTTTTAGAATAGTTTTGTTTGATGCTTTTGCTTTCCCATTCCCTTGTGGATAGTAGGGTGTGGAGGATCTATGTTGGATCTTGAGTTTCTCACATAGCTCTTGTACATCTTGATTCTTGAATGGTCACCCATTATCAGTGATAATGGTCATTGGTATTCCATAGCGATAGATGATGTAATTCAAGATAAATGCAACAATTTGTTTTCCTGTGATATTGATGAGAGGTACTGCCTCAATCCATTTTGTGAAATATTTTGTAGCTACAAGGATTAATTTGTGACCATTAGATGAAGAAGGATTTATCTTTCCTACAAGATCAAGACCCCATTGGCAAAAAGGCCAAGATGTTGCCAAAGTATGAAATTTTTGTGCTGGTGCATGAATCAAATTCCCATGGATTTGACATTGTTTAGATGTTATAGCTATCTGAAAAGAATCTTGTTCCATAGTCGGCCAATAATAGCCCAAGCTTATGAGTTTTTTGAAAAGGGTAAGACCACTTGAATGAGTGCCACAAATTTTGTCATGGACTTCACGTAAGGAATTCTCAGATTCTTCTTGTTTGAGACATCTCAAAAGAGTATCGTCTAGACCTCATTTAAATAGGGTATTTGCAACGAGAGTAAAATGGGAGGATTGGCGAAAAAAGTTTATCTTTTGATATTTTGATAAGTTAGGAGGTAAGATGTTATCTTTCAGGTATGTGTAAGTTTGGCCATAGCAAGAGGAATCATGCCCCACAAGGTGACAAATTGTTTGGGAATCCGGACAACTATGAGCAGGGTAAAACAAATCTTCTACTAGGAATTCATAACGCTGTTGATTTTTCATGTGTCTGAAGGAGAGAAGCAAGTGTTGCCATGGCATCTGCTACTTTATTGTCATTCCTTGGAATATGATGAAAAGTTATTTCTACAAAGTATTTCTTGATATCATCAACCATCTTTTTATAAGGCATTAATTTTTCATCCTTTGTTTGATAGTCATCATTAATTTGATTAATGACGATTTGAGAGTCTCCAAAGACTTGAAGTTGTGTAATGTTCCATTCTATAGCCATTTTGATACCTGTAACCAAAGCTTCATATTCTGTTGTGTTGTTGGTGCATGTAAAGCTTAATTTGTATGCTTTTGGGATTGTATGACCTTGTCAAAGATTACTTTAGTGGCGAATATTCACCAATGGTGAATTTTTCACGTTGGCCATGTCGAAAATGGTGAATATTTTGTACCATCTGGGGGTGGCCATGTCGCCAGAACATTATCAATTTCTGTCAAAGTCATGGCCCGATCGCCATATGTTTTATGCAATTAAATGTTTCTATGCGATGATTTCACCAATACAATATATGGTGGACACATGGTAAATTTAATTGTTTCGCCTACACTCTCCGAGGTTGCCTTAATAGATGACCTTAATTCACCTATAGGCATGTGAAGATTTGTTAGCTAGGGGGACCCAATTCGCCTGACATCTTGCTGACGCATGTCTCCATTCACCCCAACTTTTGCCAACTATATTGTATTCACCTATTATTTGGATGACCTATAATCACCTTGAAAATTACATAAGTCATATTTGGACGACCTATAATCGCCTCAAAAATTACATAAGTCATGTTATAGTTACGCGAGATTCGCCAAATATTTGTATACCATATAAAATATTGCCGTAAGTGAATAGATATATATTAAATGAATGAAATTATCAATCATGATTCATGACATTTGATACGTGTCTATTGAATCCAATTCCATTCCGGGCACTTTCTGGTGAGCTATGTTCTCTTCAGAAAATTGGGCCGAAATAAAACTTCAGCCATTGATCTACAATCATCAAATGGTTTAAAATCATTGATAGATTTTAGGTATGTGTCACCCTTCACATGTCAAAGAGGTCGCGCTTATTGATACATCGTGCAGAGTCCAAACTCAATGTATTATGTGATGTGATGTACTAATGTGATGTGATGTGCCTTGTCTATTAATGGCAATGAATTCATGAAATTTCCAATAAATTATATATTGTACCATAAATAACAAAATATTTGCCAAGACAAATTAAATAATTTTTAAGTGATGGATAAAAATCGCCAATACATTTAAATAATTTTCAAGAGGTGGATAAAAATTGCCAATACATTTAAATAATTTTTCCTTCAGAGTAAACCTTTTTGCTCATACAATTATATATATATTTTTTTAAACAAAAATTATTCGCCTCCGATAATAAATATTTCCCCCATAGAACAAGGTACTATTCGCCAGACATTTATGGAATTTTCGTACCCTAGAAAAAAAATCGCCAATACAAAATATTTTTTTCCCCATTTAAAAAAAAAATTTCGCCATCCATATGAAAATTTACCCCCGAAAATAATGTCTGATTCGTAGGATTTTACATAGTTGCCTGGGGGGTGGTTTCTTAAAGTTATCCCTGGACCTTGTGGTGTGATGAATATAATACCTACTCCTAATCCGTGTTGTGTATATGAACCATCAAAGTATATTTTCCATGTTTTTGTTGTGACTATTAGGATATCAACGTCAGGAAACTCGATCTATAAAGGATGATCATCTTGAAGTGGTGCCTCAACTAGTTGATCTATAATGAATTTTCCCTTGATAGCTTTTCTATCTACAAACTCAATATCAAACTCACTCACAATCATGATCCATTTTTCTAGTCATCCTGTTAATGTTGCTTTGCTGAGTAAATATTTCAGGGGATCAATTTTAGCTATCAACTTGATGGAGTGAGATAGTAAATAATGTTGTAATTTTTAAGAAGCAAAAACTACTACCAAGCATGCTTTTTTCTGTTGGTAAATAGTTGATCTCATATCCTACCAATGTTCTACTGATGTAGTAGATAGCTCGTTCTTTTTCTTCATTATCCTTTTGTGCAAGCAAAACTCCTAATGATGTTTTGGTGGTTCATACATAGAGTAACAATGGTTTTCCTAGAATTGGTGACATTAGGACGGGTGGTTGCATGAGATATGCCTTGATCTTATTGAATGTGTCTTCAAATTGGTGGTCCCATTTGAAATGAACATTTTTATGCAATAGATGAGTAAATGGTTGACATTTATCTGCTAGTTGAGCAATAAATCTTCTAATTGATTAGAGTCTTCCTTGAAGTGATCTTAGTTGACTGATATTATTAGGAGATGCCATTTCCATGATTGCTTTAACCTTAGATGGATCCACTTCGATACCTCTAGCTAAAACAATTTATCCCAATAGCTTTCTTGAAGTGACACCAAAAGCAAATTTCTTAGGATTTAGCCGTAGCTTGTACTATTCTAACCGGTCAAAGACCTTTTCCAATATCTCTATATGGTCTTCTCTGTTGTATGATTTAGCCAATATGTCATCCATGTAGTCTTCCATGAATGTATGCATCATGTCATGAAATATAATTGTCATACCTCTTTGATATGTAGCACCTGTGTTCTTTAATCCAAAAGACATGGCATTCCAGTAGAAAGTACCCCATGGGCATGTGCAAGTTTTCTTTTCTTGGTCTTCAGGTGCTATTTTGATCTGATTGTATCCAGAGAAACCATCCATTAAAGAGAACATGGAGTGTCCAGCAGTTAAATCTACAATGATGTCAATGTTAGGCAAAGGAAAGTCATCCTTTGGACATGCATTATTAAGATCTCTAAAGTCTGTGCATATTTTGATGCTTTTATCTAGTTTTGAAATAGGAATGATGTTGGATACCCATTGAGGATATGCTATAGGTCTGATGAATCCTACATCCAATAATTTCTTTAGTTCTGCTTTTACTAGAAGGGCAATATGAGGATGCATTTTTCTTAACTTTTGTTTGACTGGTTTGGCTCCTGGACTAACATACAAGTGATGCATAATAAGCTCTGGATCTAACCCTAGCATGTCTGCATATGACTAGGAAAAATTGATTTGTCGCCATTTGAAGAACTCTATATATTGTTGCATTTCTTCTTCTGATAGAGAAGTCACTGGATGAAGAATCTTTGGTTGCTCTGTTGTGCCAATGTTAACTGCCTCTATTGGTTCGATCAAAATGGATGACCTTTCTTGATAGTGCTAAGGTAAAGTGTCAAATCTCCCATCTTCTGGCACCTCAAGGAATTTTTCACCATTAGATCCGTCCTTTCTTTTTACTTTTTCCTAATCTAATGTTGTCAATAAATGGTTTTCAGCATTAGACTTGATATTCTTTTCATTATTTTCACTTTTGCGACTAGGAGATTTGGCACCCACTTGACTGGAGGATGTGTTGCTGACATTCCTGGTGAGAGTTGTTATGAGTTTGATTGCATTAAGATAAACAGATATGACATGGTCATTTGGAAAGGTATTAATGGTGGTATGTCTTTCATTTTCCCAATCAATAAGCTCGAGGTGGATTAGAGGTAGGGGATCTTCAGGTTGGGATGTTTCGAGGGTTTCAAGAGTCATGATGGATGTATCAAAGTTTTTAATATGTATGTCAATGTCTAGAATGGTACTTTCATCAGAATGACCTCGTGTAAGGAGTTCTTGATCATCCTTGGTTAAGTCCATGTCAGCCAAATGTGATTCTAATTCAAGTGAACTAGTTCCTGACGTTTGTTTTGCATACATGTGAACTACATCGACTCCTACATCTCCTTCAAAGAAATTTTCTTCAGATTATTCTTTAAAGTGATAGGAATCCCATTCCCATTCATTAGAATCTATATCACTTGCAGCTTGCAATCTATAGATTTGATCATATAGCATTTCTTCTTCTTTTCTTGTTATATTTTTTCTTCTTTCATATTCAACTTCTTCATGATTGTGATTGAGTTCTGTCAACTTTTCTATGAGCTCTCCTAGATTAGTATTAGCTTCTTTCTTGTTTTGATTTAGATTTTTTTGTTGCTTGAGAGGTGCTTTTGGTTTGTTTCTCTTATTGATTTGAAGCTTGCTTCTTTTCCCAATTCATGTTTGCTTGTGCTTGTTGCTTAGCTGAAGTTTCTTCTCTTTCAATAGCCCATTGTTCTTGTCTATTTTCATATTCCTCTTGTTGTTGACTAAAAGATGCATTTTCTAGTAGAGTGACTTGTCCATACCCTAAGCCTATTTTGTCTATAGTCTGCTGAGTGTAAGGTTGGATAGGTTCTGAGATACCTTCTTTTCTTTTTCCTATAGGACATGTTCCATTGTATCCCATTTTTCTGAGAATGTTAAATCCTTTACCATACTTTTATGTAGGTATTCTGACATTGTTGATCTTTTATTGAAATTCTTTGTCCTTGTATAGCCATTGTAGTACATATTTGTCTTCTATTTCCTTTGATAAGGTTCCAGCACTAACAAATGCTCCATCAAATATCAGAAGATGGTTTACAATTGGTTGTTGTTTAGAGTTTGATGGTTTTCCAAAGGATTAAGGAGAAAGTGGTAACTGTGATATTGAATATTCTTCATTCCCTCAATCTCTTAGTTGCATTTGTTTCTCCATACTAGACAAGATAGAGGCAAATGATTGTTCCTTGGATTGTGTGTTTGAAGATTATGCCTCCCTATTATGAGGAACAATGACTTCTTGAGACATTTTTAGATTGTTGCAGTATTGAAATGAATTTGAATCTGCAAGGATTGTGATTTCCTGCCCATTGTAGGGAAATTTTACACATTGATGATATGTTGATGGGACAACTTGTATGTCATGTAACTAGGGTCTTCCCAATAGTATGTTGTATGATAAATCTAAGTCTAGAACTTGGCATGCTATGTCTTTCTGCAAAGGTCCCACTCTAATAGGTAACATCACAATTCCCTTAGAGGAACGTTCTTCTTCATCATAGGCTTTAATGGGGATCTTTTTCTGAGGATCAACTGCATCTTCTGAATAACCTAGAGCACAGACAAGATTCAAAGAGAAAATGTTTAAGCCAGCTCCCCAATCTATTAGGACACATTTAACTCATTTCTTTTGAATGATGACTTCGATATGCAAGGGAGAATTATGGGGATGTTGTAGGTACATGTCATCTTCTTCGGTGAATGATAAGTAGTGAGGGGTTGTGAGGTGTCCCACCATGGTTTGGAATTGATCGATATCAAGATCTTTGGACACTGTTACGGTATCTACTAATTCTTGTTCAAGAATTTCTTTGTGTGCAGGTGAAAGCTTTAAAAGTTCTAAGATAGATATTTGTGCAGGTGTTTTCTATAATTGCTCCACTAGATTGTATTGTTTGGTATTGGATGATGTGTTTGTTGTGGGACCCATCAAAACAACTTTGGCTTTGCTTCTTGTGATAGTATGAGCTTGTTCTTGATTTTGTTTTTCTTTAACTGCAATCACATTTAACACATTATCATATGTATAAGCATAGTTTACCTTCTCTTTACCCTTGCACCTTTCTCATAGTTTGGAAGTGGAGTTTTAAAATTTGTATGAGATTCAATCATTGTATGTCCATCCACAGTTATTACTCCATTATCAATCAAATCTTGGATGACATGCTTCAACTTATGACAATTATCTATGTGATGTCCCTTGTTTCAATGGAAATCATAATAATGGTTATCATTCCACAAAGGTGGTTTTATTTGAGGTTCATAGTTCCTTTCTTCTGGCAAAGTGATCAATTTGTTTGCGAGAAGTGTCTTTAATGCTGACCTAAGAGGTTCACCAATGTTTGTAAATTATCTTTGAAAAAAAGTTTTGATAGTTTCTTTTTGGTGATGGTTGTTTTGTTGAGTCGCTGTTGAGTGAGTGGATAAATTAAAAATTGGTTGTTTTGGTTTCACATTGTTGTTATCCACTATCCCATCATTGGCGATATTTCGATTTCTATTCCAAAACTTTGGTTTATCATTGTGATTGTTGTTATTGGTGTTGTTAGGAGGATGGACTCCTTCTTTGTATATTTTCAATTCACCTTTCTTTATCATGACTTCCTCCATTCCAATTCCATCATCGATCATTTTTCTAAAACTTTAATTTCATCGATCATTTAAGTTGTCAATGAATATGTCCATTTTTTCATACTTTGGCACTGTACGAGGATACTGCGAAGCTAACCATCTCCATTGTTGTAAAAATGTCATGAAAGGTTCTCCACTTTTTTGTTTGGAATTAAATAGGTCTAGCATTGTTATTTCATGTTGTATGTTGTAAAGGTATTGTGAAACAAACTTATCCACCAAGTCTAAGAATGATCTGATTCCAAGTGAAAGTTTGGAGAACCATTCCATAGCTACTCTAGTTAATCTTTTCAGAAATAATCTCATCAAGTAAGTATCCTCATGTGCAAACTTCATACTCATTGTGCAAAATTCTCATATATGATCTTGAGGGTCAGTGCTTCCATCATATTTTTCATATCTAGGAGTTTCAAAACCTATAGGAAATGGTATCATGTTTAGATTTATGTCGAATGGATAAGGACAAATTTCTTGAAGTGAGTATTGTCTAACATTTCCTCTCTGCATATCTTGAATTTGTGTTTGCGGTATTTTTAATTGTTGTGTGAGAGTTATGATAGGATTATCAACATGAATTGTTCTTGCATAACCATGATTTTGTATTCTAAGAGGATTTGGATCTCTTCTTGTTTCATCTCTAGTCCTTCTTGTATCTTCATTAGATTGAATGTTATTAAGAATTTCTTCTTCATTTTTTTTGGGTATGTAAGTTTCTTCATTGGTTCTGGTATTATTGGGAATTGATGTGTCATTCATGTGGAGACCAAAAATATCTTTGTATTGTTCATTGTTAGGGGGAGGATCACTTTTCTTTTGTGTCAATTTGTTCACATCAAAATCTTGGGGGAGTGTAGCACCGGATTTTGCTAACATTAAGAAATATTTTTCTTTTTCTCCCTCTAATAATTTCTACATAAATCTATCGAATTGAGGATCTTTCTTGATATCTTTGATATTTTGTTCTGTTATTTCTCCTTCAACTTGTATTTCATCTTCATGTTCCATGGTTATGTGCTCTTCAATTGTTTCCAATGTTTCAATTTACGTCTCTGTGATTCTTTGTCTCTGAGTTCTAGTTAGAATGGGCATACATATGTGTTATATATTGTGCTAAAATTTGATTGTCCAAAAGTTATTTTGATAAGTGATGAATTGTCAAGGTAAATGTGATAGTGCGATATGACACGAAAACATGGTTCAAGTGTTTAAAGGTTTGCAAGTTTTTTGATCTTCGGTTTTGGAGTGCAATGATGATGATTTGATTAAAAAAAAAGTCCTGTAGGAATGATATATCCTATGATGTGGGACAAGATTATCCTGACCAAACGTTTCAGTTTCATGATAAAGGATGATAGATCCTGATGAGAAACTATGTTTGAGTGATCAGTTTACCAAAGAAGGTGATAATGCACTTTGAGATATTTAGATCTTGAACTTGTTGAGGGTGAGCACTTGAAAATATTGAGGTGTTTATGTTTTAAAGTCTAATTTTGATGGATGATAACTTGACCAAGCGAACCAAGAAGACAATCCAAGTGCATAATGATAAAGAATAAATGCTTATGATTATTACAAATTGATCAAACAAGAATGACAGATCCGAAAAAGGAATGCAAGAAGAGCTCTAGACTGATAAATATAGAGACTCATATGACAAACTATACAGCCCCAAATGACAAAAGATACAAGACCATACGACAAACTAGGATTTTCATGTGAAAAAGAACAGGCTCTTATGGCAATACTTTCTAAACCATATGATAAAATAGATTCCTCATATGACAAAGAATATTGAGAAATATGAAAAATCACCAGTTTGTATGATAGACTGTTCTAAACCATATGCAAGATAAATACCTCGTATGACAGAGAACAGGATAGAGAAAAATGTGTTTGTTTGGTCGAATTTTGATCAATGAATTCTGATGTTTTGCTTATGTTTTCTAGTTTTAGATGTCTGATTTTTCGATTTACGGATGAATACACAACAAACACGTGATATGATAAGTGACCACAAGCATGCTAACCCTAAGGAAGTTGGCTGAGGAGAGAAAACCTTTTCTTTCAAGCTTAGGTACACACCTAATAACTAATCAGAATATGACCACCGAGTCTCACGCAATGGATTCTCAACGTCATATTATCCAACTCCAAATGCTAATGGGGGCATGATATGGTAAGTATCTTGGGAGAGTTACTATCTCTCTGCACAAATATTATCACCCTTTCAGAGGTGAATTGGGTAGCTTCTAATTTTAACTGAAACTAGTAAGGGATTTGTCCGGTGCGTTGGGGTATCATACTCAATTTAGAGGTCTCCCAACCTTGAAAACCAAGTTTTGATATACCCGAAGGTACAAAGGAGAGCTATTCCCGAGCACTGTCATTGACTTAATTTTCATCAAATCACATTTATTTTATAGTGGGTTGGCTTACTTGGTGTTAGTCGTTCCCACTTAGGTCCTTCCCCTCTCACCAGCCTTAATGACTAAGAGTTATTCCCGAGCACTTTTGTTGACTTTATTTTCATCAAATCACATTTATTTTATAGTGGGTTGGATTACTTGGTGTTGGCCATTCCCACTTAGGTCATTCCCCTCTCACCGACCTTAATGGCTAAGAGTTATTAGCTCCTCGGGAGGGCAGGCCTGCTAAAGATATGCAGTAATGAAAGCAAAAGATGAGTCTAGATTTCTGATCACCTAAGAAAGGTGAGAGCATACTCACCTATCATCAAAGACACAAAATACATGATTGTTCATTCCTTTAGCAAAAGATAAGTGTGCCTAAAAAAACATTTAAGGAATACACAAAGTTTTGTCGAATTCTTCTGGGCAACCTGCAAAATAAATCTGTGAGTAGTCATTGATGTGTTTTGAATTTGGTCTTTGACTAGCGTATCTTCGACAATCATCCTATAGAAAAGAGTTAGGCTGCCAAAAATCTCACAAATCAATCAGGGTTAGCATTAGTAATGATCGTATTAAAATCTGAAACCCTGAAAAATGTAGTCTATTTAAAAAAATAGAAGCAGAGACTCATAGGACATGATTTGACATCTTAAACGACAAAAAATTAGATCTCGCAAAGGAGAAGAAATAGGCTTGTATGACAAAGAAATGAGCTAATATGAGTAAAGAAATGTCAAGACAGAAACTCATACGACAACAATTTAGATCTCATGCAACAACAAAAATAAGCTCGTATGACATAGAAATCACCTGATACGAGTCAGGATGAGATTTCATCCCAGATCATAAGGAAGTTTGTACGATCCAAAAAAGGAGCTTGTACGACATTCTGAACCAGACTCGACAGAGATTAAAGTTTATGAAGCTTAAGAGGCCACAAATGATGATTTCAACCCCACGGTGGGTGCCAAAATGTCGTGCCTGTGAAGTGTATACCTGCAACTGCAACACAAAACACTCCATAGATCATTACAAGAATAGTTAACAAATTTAAAGCAAAGAAAGATAAAACCATAGCTAAGCAGTCTATCGCCTCCTAGTAAATGCAAGTATTAATTTTTCTCTCAGATCTGGTTAGGCAGATTCTAGTGACTTGACTACACCTAGATGGAGGACTTAAATGATAAATGATGCATTTAAGCTAGCAATGATAATGATTAAGCTACATGATTCCATGATTATGCTAGAAAATATGCTAAAATGATGCAATTAAGCTATGATAACAATGCTCAAATGATAAACAAAACTTGCATATGCCTATAGTAACAATTCCTGAAATACAAATGTGATGGGATCCTTATTGCTCCAAAATGGGGTCTATTTATAGGATTTCCAAGGCCTGGGGTGAGGTGGCAGGAATCAACGATCAAGATTAAGTCTGAAGATATCAATGGTGAAATTGGAGGAGGTTGGAAAAGAGGTTGGATGAAAGGGAACAATTGGAGGTTGGTAGGAGAAGGGGTTGGATGAAAGGGGACAATGTCATCTCCATGGTGACAAGTGTCAAGAAGATTCTAGAAAGGTTGGATAAAAGGGAACATGTGCCATCTCTATGGTGACAAGTGTCAAGAAGCTTTGCTCATGAGAGAGCAAGTGTTTAAGGAAAGGGGACATGTGGCCCAATAATGCCATGTGTCTCAAGGGGAGAGTAGGTTTAATTAAACTTGGGGTTAGATGAAATGAGTTAGGTTTAGAAGGGGTTAGGTTAGGTGGTTAGAAGTTAGGAGGCATGTGTGTAATTTGAATTTAGAAATTCAAATAAGACTAATTAATTCTCAACAACTCATAAATTGATTTATTTTAATTAATTAGAAGATTAGAAGAATTAATTGAAGATGGAGGGAAAATTAATTAATTTGAATTAATCAATCAATGGGGATTATGAGAATGAACCTATTAAATAAATCCTTAGATTTATTAATAAGTAGATGAAAGGGGGAGATTAAATTACTTAGTGAATTCAATTAAATTAGGAAGGGAGATTAATTAAATAATTTCTTATTTAACTAATTATCTTCAGACCATTTTAGGTGTATACAGATGCCATCCTAGATGTTACTTAGCTTAACATTGAGAAACCAGTAGAAGTAGAAATAGAAGCACAAACTGAAACTAAAAAAGGACAAGAATAAAGTATAGTTGAACCAACAGTCAGCAAGGTAGAAAGTAAGGATGACAGTAAGGTTGAAAACAAAATTGAAAAATAGAGTGAGCAAAAGGAGGAAACAATGGATAAAGAAAAGGTCAATGATGGAAGTAAGATAGCTGAAGTGGTTAATGTGCAGACATCCGAAGATGAGAAGAAACCAACTACAAAACCTCACACTCTACCTAGCACTTCCACTATGGATTACAGACCTACTAATGTGATAGATGTACTTTTGGATTCTATAAAGAGGATCATAGATTTCAATGCCTTATCATTTAAGGCCATTGATGATACTTTACCTATTTTGAAAATGATTGCACTGGCATGTCAAGTTGATCATATTGATGGATCTTTAGGTAAATTGGACACATTGTCCAAATTCATTTATTCAAATATTCTAATTGTAGATAAAATTAATGAAGAGACTGTTAAGGAAAGGGTGAATAAGGAGAAAAGTGAATTCTTTGATAAGACTATCAAGGACCGTATTGAATATTGATTCCTTATTACCGATACTTAATTCCACTATTTTGGAATATAAAGAATTGTATAAGGAAGCATGCAAGCCTCACAACCTAATAGAGGATATTGATGAGGAAATAAGGAAAACACAAAAGGAGATTGATGATGTAGTAGATAAAATGATAGGTTCTTCAAAACTTACTTCAATTTTAGATCAAGAAATGGCAGTTTTTGAAGAAAAGATTGAGAAATTGGAAAAGGAAAAAGCAAGGATAAGAATGAAGGCCCAGGAGATGAAAAATAAACTCGGTGCTAGATTGGAAAACCTTCTAACTCATAGGATTGAGATATCTAAAGCAACCATTCAAGGAGAAAGATTACCAGAGCAACATATGCATTATCTGACCGGGACAATCCAATAGACTAAAACCATTATTTCTGACATCACCAAATTCATGCAGATTCTTAATCTGATTTTGGCAAATATCTTTCAGATTGTACATAACTAGATACAGGCTATAAGGTATAATTTTGAATTCTTTGATTCTTTTTGACATCATTTGTCATTGATTCCAAAGCGGGAGGAGTAGAGTGGGAGAAAAATGTACAAAAGAGATCATTTGCTTAGGGGGAGCACTCTTACTCTTGGATCAGTTTTTGGACTTCAATTTTTTGGATATCAGTTTTTGGATTTTTCTCATGAGTGTTGCCATCAATGCCAAAGGGGGAGATTGTTGGCTTTATACACTCAAATGAGAATAGTTGATGTTTTCATTGATGGCAATCAACTGGTAACATGGTTCACAGGTTACACCGACAAGCGACATCATCTACTGACACCGACATGCGCTATAGGATATTCACATTGACACCCAATCTATATCGACAAAAGATCTTACTGACACTCCTAGCTGACACAGAAATTATATTCTTTTGTATTCTAATTATATTTTATAGCCGACATGATGTATTGTAAAGACTCATATATGTATAAGATCTTATAGGTCATTTTCTAAGTAGGAAAATATATGTAAGCGAAGTAAAGAATATAATTAGGTAATAAATGCAAGCGGAATATGAGAGCGAATATCTGTATATGTATTTTGATGTAATAATTTTATGAGAGAATAAGAGCAAAGAAGAGCAAAGCAATATTTACGGAGGAAGTATTTGATAGAGTTTAAACTGGTATTGAATCCAGCATTGCAGATGTTATTTTGAGTAGTACATTGTCATTGGATTTAATATCCAATTTTGTAGTTAGTGAGACTCCTATTTTATATTGTGGATCACAAATCCCATCGAGGTTTTTTCACCTACCGAGTTTCCTCACTAAAAATATATGTGTTATGGTGTTCATTCATGGTTATACTATTATTTCTCTTAATTGCATTATTTCTTGTTTACCGGTACATTAATTTGGGTTATGAAGTTGCAAACAAGTTTAAATATTTCATCCACCATTTAGACACTGATTCACTCCCCCTCTCAGTGTCTTTGGGACTGATCAAGTATCTAACAAGGACACAATAAGACCCCTAATGAAGCCATATGGTGTCCTAATTCATAAGACACCATCTGACCCCTTAGGACACCATATGATCCCTAACAACAAAATATGTTGTCCTAAGGGGTCATAGAATACCATATGACCGCCTAGGGTACCATACAACCCATAACGACATCATATGGTATCCTAAGGTGTCACGGGACACCATATGACCCCTTAGGACATAATATTCCCCTAACACACCTAAGGGGTCATTATTGGCAACAATAATGAAGAAGAGTAAGAGGGGAGTGAATCAATTTTCACTAGATTCTACAAACTTAATCACAAATTCAGATCTGATAATCTAGAGAAATAACAGAGATAAGCAAATTGAAATCACAAAACACAACACCAATATTTTGACGTGGAAAACCTAGTTAAGGGAAAAACCACAGTGGGAACCTACCCACAGTAAGATGATACTCTACAGTAGTATGTGAAAATATTATAATGGGGAATGCACATGCATTCAGGCACACTACCTAGAGCTCACTGCTCAAATACAATGACCCAGAAGGCTACAACCCTCAAGGAAGTCTCACTAACTTACAACAAGATACGAACTCCAATCTAGAAGAAATGAACATAAGGAATAGAATCTCCAAATGCGTGATTATAGGTCTAGTTAAGCACAAATATTTACTCAGTCACAATGCCAAAGGATTAATCACTTTTTCTCACATACACCACTCTCTGATAATGTAGACAAAACCTCTATATCCAAATTTCATCAATATATCACCTATACATACAATTCATGAACAAGGTTGACTAAACCCTCAACTTACAATTACAAAATTATATCACATGATACAAAGATCGACCACCAAACCAATATAATGATTTACATGAAATAACATGAACCTAATTCAAATTCCCAAATGCTCAACACCACTGGTAATCACACCAAGATCAACCACAACACGCTACACCACCAAAAATACCACATAACATGAAAATCATCACCCATTCATGAAAACCTCCAATAACTTGCACAACTATCAATGCAGATCAACGAAAAAAATAGTACACAATTAGGAAACACTAGCAAGATTGTTAAAATCATCACTAACAGCTACACCAACACCACCTATCAAATCTTCATCAATCAACATCTAAACCTCAAGAACACTCAAATAGCAACAATTGTCACAAAGATAAAGAACTTGTGGAGCACCAAATCATGAACCATCTAGAATGAAAATACACAAGACCATCCCAACCAATATACCAAAATATTAGATCCTAAGCTAATTACACCAAAATGTATTGGAGGAAATACTAAACTTAGCAAAGCACCAACACAACAAAACAAAACTGCAAAACTGGATCATAAGATCTTCTCTATCTGCAATCACTGGAGAAAATCACAGGAATATGTTGACATCAATGACAACAACATATCCTGGCAGAAGCAATGTCCAACAATCTCCCCCTTTTTCATTAATGGAAACATATGAATGTGAAAAACAATCAATGCAAAGAAAGAAGATATCTCCAACAAACTCCCCCTAAGATCAAGACAAATAAAGTAGTTTTTCACATGATCTCTCTCCCCCTTTGATAGAAATACCAAAGATCCACAAAATAGAAAACCAAACTCTCTCTCTCTCTCCAAAATAGAAACATGAATATCAGGAATCTCTCCCCTTAAAACATAGACTACTCCACCAAAGGAGTAGCACCAACTCATCAATTTAGAGAAAAGATAAGACTATGAAGTCCACTGTATTGATGTAACTTAATGCATCTAGTTCTTACCAGGAGGGGTGGATACCCCTAACTTGTCTCTCAAATAGACAAATATCTTTGCAGGAAAAGGCTTAGTGAAAATATCAACTATTTGTTCCTTTGTAGATACATACTCTAGCTTCACTTTCTCTTCACTGTTTTGTTCTCTCAAGTAATGATATTTGATTGATACATGTTTAGTATTTGAATGTTGCACCAAATTCTTTGACATGTTAATAGAACTTGAATTATCACAGTATATAACAATAAGCTCATCATAGATAACTCTGATATCTCTCAACATTTTTTTTATCCAAACTACCCGAGTGCAATTACTAGCAGAAACAATGTACTCAGCTTCAACAATAGTTAAGGACACTGCATCTTGTTTCTTACTAGCCCATGAAACTAGTTTCTTACCCAGAAAGAATAGTCCACCAGTAGTGCTCTTGCAGTCATCTACATCACTAGCCCAATCAACATCAGTGCAAGCACATAACATGAAATCATCATTCCTCGAATACCACAAACCATAGTCCACAGTTCCCTTCAAGTATCTAAATATTCTCTTCACAATAGTGACATGACTCTCTTTTGGATCAACTTGATATCTAGCAGCCATGCACATAGCATGCATAATATTTAGTCTACTCTGAGTAATATATAGTAGTCCACCAACCATAGATCTATACAAACTTTGATGAGCTTTCAGAGATTCATCATTCTTAGACAATTTACAACTAGTCACAATAGGAGTTCCAATAGGTTTGGAGTCATGTAACCCAAACTTCTTCAACAATTCCTTCACATATTTAGTTTGAGATACAAATATACCTTTTTCTAGTCTGTGAAATCTGCAAACCTAAGAAAAATTTCATCTCTCCAATCATAAACATCTCAAATTCTTTCTGCATATCACCAAAAAACTTCATGCTCAAGTCATCATCTCCTCCAAAGATAACATCATCAACAAAGACTTCAATAATCAAGATGTTATCATTCCCAATCTTAAAGTACATATTACTGTCAGCAACACCTTTAATTTATTAAATCTTAATTTCAACAAATATTTATTTGATCTAGCATACCAGGCTCTAGGGGTTTGTTTCAATCTATAAAGATCTTTCTTCAGTTTATATACCATCAAGTTAGAATGCAGACATCTTCCTCAAGATCACCATTCAAAAAGGCAAATTTGACATACATTTGATATGCCTTGAAATTTAATAAGAAGCATATGCAAGCAACAGTCTAAAAGCTTTAAGTTTGGCCACCAGAGAAAAGTCTCCTCGTATTCAATTCCTTCTTGTTGTGAATATCCTTTGAAAACCAGTCTAACATTTTTTCTGACAACTTCACCGACTTCATTTAATTTATTCCTGAATACCCATTTAGTACCAATTACATTCTTATCCTTAGGTCTAGGCACAAGCTCCCATGTGTTGTTCTTTTCAATCTGATCTAATTCTTCTTCCATATCTCTCATCCAATTTTCATCTTTGCAGGCTTCAACAACATATTTAGGTTCAATTTTAGAAATTAAACATACTTCTTCAACAACTAACCTTCTTTTAGTCATTACACCTTTATTTTTATCACCAATAATTTGATTTTCTGAATGATTCAGTCTTACATACCTTATGTTGGGAAAATGGTGTCTCAACATTGAATTTACATGAGGTTGTACTATTTATAGTAAGTTTTCATTTGGGCACAAAATGGTGCAAAATTCTCCGTGGAGCTTCTGGCTAGCTAGATAATAATTCCGGTAAATTTACGTCGAAAGATCACAACTAGTTTTGAAGATAATAAATTTTTCATTTTGGAGCGGTCCAATGAAAGGTTTAAATTTGATTTTTTAGGATTTTAGAGGCCCCGAAATGCCTTGAAAATTGGGTGTAAATGGCATAACCATTAATGAGGAAATAGAGAACTTCACGAGCTTTCTGATGCTTTAAATAGTTCGTCAATAGGACACACGGTTCTCAAGTTATGGCCTCTAGAAGTTTACACTCCTGAAATAAGAAATATAAAATAAATTGGACACATAAATGAGCTGTAAAAAGGGACAAACGCATCATAAGGCATCTATAAGGGAGATAAGGTTGGTTACACCTTATTGGGTGGTTTTAGCCCAAGGTTTTTAATATCGTTTTATGGTTTCTTGTATTGTATCTCCTATATATGAGGTGCATGAGGTAGAGGTTGTGCATAAGAGTCTTATGGCTATTGAGTTACCTCTGAATCTTTGATTAGTGGTACTCCTATGAAGAGATTTCTCTATAAGTATATTGTAATCTGTCTTGATTGCTAAATAATATATTGGGCGACATTTTGGAGTGTGGGGTTTTTCTTCTAAAAGGGTTTTCCCCATGTAAATCACAATGTTATGGTTTGAATGTTATTATATCATTTTTTGTTTTTCATAACTATTGTGATTATCTATAAATGTATTAGTATTACCCTCCTCTCAATGTTAGTGTAAGAAGTTGTTCTGCCTAGAACAAAAGTTTTGGGGTGAAGTTATTGCCACTGCTTTCTACCTGATTAATAGTCTCCTACATTAGCTCTTGTTGATAAAACACCTATGGTAGCATGGTCGGGTTACAAGCCCTCATTGAGACATCTTATAGTTTTTGGTTGTGAAGCATACACACATGTTCCAAAGGGGAAGAAGACAAAATTGGAGAACAAGGTTGTGAAATGTATCTTCATCAGGTATAGCTATGGTGTGAAAGCATACAAGCTTTGGGAGCTTGTTGCACAAAAGGTAATTCATAGTAGAAGTGTTATTTTTAGAGAAATTAAGTCTCCTTCTATTACATTGTAGCCAAAATAGACCAAAAAGGAAGATGTGATTCAATTTCCTTCTACACCTAAAAGAGTTGAATCAAAACCCCTAGATAGGCAAGAAGTTGAGGAGAGCTCGCCTAGCTCTGAATCTTCAGAAGAGAAGGAAGAACCTCCATCTCATCTTGTTTGAAAGTCTAAAATGTTGGATATCATTGGCATATGATGAAAAAACATGTTGATTTGATGATAATGTATGTTGTCATTGATGTCAATAAGTGTAAGTGAACCGGTATGCAAATTAAAAGAAGTTGGTGAACCGGTATGAAGAAGTATGAGGAGATGCAGTGAACCGGTGTCAGGGTTTCACTAAGTGTGACTACCAATTGGTAGTCTCAGCTCTAGAGTTATTGGTTGGATGATCCAGTTTGTGCAATGCAACCGCTGATACTCTATGATGAGTTAGCTAAGGGATGTGAATGAGATCGAGGTGCCACATCAGCTTTGTGCATGTGAAGGATTTCCTTAAGGATCTTGCATGAGAAGATTGACCACTTTTGAAGTCTACCTCAGGAATGATCATTCTTCTTAATGGTATGAGAAGATTGCGTGATGGGTTACTGATTCCCATATGCAGTGATAAATGAATGACGAAGATTGTCTTCCGATCTATTTGAAATTGTAATTCTCTATGCAATGTGTTTGGATGGTCAAGGTTGGACCATATGTGTTTTAAACCTAAGATTCTTAGGGTTTAGGGTTTATGCCACCGACCTAACTATTGTCTATAGAGTTGATGATGTTTGTTATTGTAAAGTTGTTGGCAAAAGTTGTGTGTGTATCCGAGTGATAAGATACTTGCCAGACCAGTAAGAGGAAAACTACAGAGTGTGATTGCAGAGTAGAGGAAATAAAAAGGATCTGCCTTGGCATGTAGTGCTATTATCAGATCAGAGTTTTACCTGTTATCTTCTAATCATTTCAACAATTGGAAAATCCTTTTATTGGGTAGCTTTAATAGGCTTATTGTAAAACTTGTAACTAGGTGACTCAAGATTATTGAGTTCTTCAAATCCTCTATAGAGGTAATCTTTAACAAGGTTTTAACCTTTAACAAGGTATATAGCCATCCCTTAACTAGGTGATCTCTAATAGGATCAGTTCATAGCAGAACCTTATTGTAAAGTCTTTAATTGGACTAGGCTCCTAACAGGGCGAGCTTCAAAAGAGTTCAAAAACAAGCTTATGGGTATTTATCCCCACCATGGTTTTTCCCATTTGGGTTTCCACATGAAAAATCTATGTGTTATGTGTTATGCATTTTTCATGTGATGTTTATGAATTATTTGGTTGAAAGATTATGCATGCAGAGTTAATAGGTTATGGTATTACTATTATACCACATGCATATGTTTATGAGTGAAGTTGATGTCAAGTATTGATCGTATTTGAAGTGTTCAGACTTATCAGTTTATGGTGTCTAGTGTCTTACTATGTTTAACCGGTATTGATGTGGTTAAGTTCAGTAATGGTGATAACCAGTTGGTATTTCTTTAACTGGATAAGTTGTTGAGAAAGTTTTTATCTATATTGATTCAGCCCCCCTCTTAGCCCTCTTAGTACTGGTTGGGGTATCTGTTGTTCATCATTACTCATCAATTGGTATCAGAGCACCTCTAGGTCCTCGATGATATGAGCTTAACCGCTTGAGGTAAAAGATCCTATTGTAATGATGAAGAGGGAAGGTCCTAAGTTTAATAGAGATAACTTTAAGATATGGAAGGATAGAATGAAGATTTACATCAAGAGTATGGGTGCTCAACACTGGAGCTATGTTGAGAATGCCTATGTGGCTCCCACTAGCACTCTAAATGATGATCAGAAGAGAGAGATTTGGGAAAATGGGCAAGTCATGGAAGCCCTTATCAGCACCCTGTCAGATATTGAGTTTATTGATGTACAAGACAAGGACACACCTAAGGATGTATGGGATGCACTGGAAAACATCTATGGTGGTGATGAGCATGTAAAGCAAGCTAGGGAAGAGAGACTTAGAGGTAAATTTGAGAATATGAGGATGGTCGAAGGTGAGACCATTCAACAATATGACATTAGGATTAAGACTGTGGTTGGAGATATAAAAAGTGCTGGTGGAACTATTGATGATACCACTATTGTTAGTAAATTCCTTAGATAATTGTTACCAATCTATGCAATCAGAGTTACTGCTATCTAGGAAATAAGGTTTATTGATAAAACCAAGGTATCCTTAGATTCTATTATTGCAAATTTAACTGCATATGAGTTTAATATCTATGATGGCAGTGTTGAGAAGACTGAGTCAGCCTTTAAAGCATCTATTGTACCATCTAGAAAAGGAAAATAAAATAGTACCAGTTATAAATCCAGACAATGCAGAGATATGGATGATGAAGAGATTCTGATGGAGTTCGAAGTTCTTCTTGCTAAAAGACTTCCAAAGGGAACTAGAAAGTATAGAGGTAAACTTCCTTTGAAATGTTTTTCCTGCAACAAGATAGGACATATAGCTATTTATTGTCCTAACAATGACAATAAGGATAAACTGGAGAGGTTCAAAAAGTATAAATGAGGAAACAGAATAAATTGTCTAGTTGTTATGGATGAAGGTGTCACTGATGAAGAATCGGAGGATGAAGAAAATGAAGACATAGTATTTTTATCAGTAAAGGAATAAGTGTCTGACAAGAAAGCTCTTGTCTCTCACATTGACAACTCTAATGAGTGGATAATTGATAGTTGTTGTTCTCACCACATGACTGGTGACCGAAGAAAGTTTCTATCTTTGGAAGAATATGATGGAGGTGTTGTCATAGTTGGCAACGATGCACCATACTTGGTGAAAGGTAAAGGATCCATCTCACTGAATGGAAAGAGAAGTGCAAATGATGTCTACTGGGTAGAAGGTATTAAGCATAACCCGTTGAGTGTTTCTCAGTTGAATGATAAATGACTTGTTCTAGAATTCAAAAGCGGAGTTTGCAGTATAATTGGAAAGAGTGGTGAACTTATTGCCACCAGTAAGAAGATGAGAGGCAACCTATTTTAGTTGAATGCCAAGATAAGTTGGTGTCTAATGGCTAAGTTTGATGATAGTTGGATATGGCATAGGAGATTCTATCATATGAATTTTGAAAATATTGTTAAAGCTAGTAAGATCAAGGTGGTAAGAGGATTACCTATGCTGAACAAACCTGAGAATTCTTTGTGCAGAGAATATCAGCTTGGAAAGATGTCTTCCTCAACTTTTAAAGGTAAGTATTTTTCAGTAGAACATTTACTTGATCTTCTGCATATTGATTTATGTGGTCCTATGAAAACTAGAAGTATTTAGGGAGATAGGTATTTTATGATTCTTACTGATGACTGCTCAAGAATGATGTTGGTCACATTCTTGAAAGATAAGTCTGAAGCATTTGTAAAGTTCAAAGATTTCAGAGCATTAGTAGAGAAAGAAAGTGGTAAAAAGATAAAATGCCTGAGAACTGATCAAGGAGGAGAATTCACTTTTGATGAATTCAATAAGTACTGTGAAGGTAATGGTATCAAGAGGCAGTTGTCTGCCCCAAGGAAAACACAATAGAATGGCATAGCAGAAAGAAATAACAGAACTGTAGTTGAAGCTGCTAGAACAATGTTGATCCAAGGAAAGGTTGCTCACACTTTTTGGAGAGAAGCAGTGAGCACTATAGTTTATACTATGAATCAGGTAGTCATCAAAAAAGGCAAAGATAAGATCCCTTATGAGTATTGGATCGGGAAAACTCCTACTATGAGTTACTTTAAAGTGTTTGGTAGTAAGTGATATATCAAGAGAGGTGAGCATTTGAGAAAATTTGATGCAAAATGTGATGAAGGAATATTTCTGGGATATTCCACTAAGAGAGAAGTTGTCAAGTGCTACAACAATAGAACTCAAAAAATTGTTGAATATATCAACATCAGGGTTGATGAATCCCCTGAGGAACGTAAGGAAACATGCAACGAAGAAGTGGAAGATGAAATGGGTATAGCCTTATGGGAACCTATCAAGAAAGAAACTTGTAAAAATCTCAATGTTCCTGTACTAGTAGAAGCTGCAGTAAGAGAAGAAGAAGAGGTTAGTGAAGAAGAAGAAGAAAAACTAGCAGATTAGGCTAGAGTCATTCCCAGATATGTGAAGCTACATCATGATCCAAAGAAAATCATAGGAGATAAAGATGCAGGAATACTCACAAGAAGAAAAGTGAAGGAGAACTCTTGCATGATTTCTGAATTTGAACCCAAGACTTCCAGAGAAGCTCTTACAGATGAAGACTGGATTAAAGCAATGGAAGAGGAGCTAGATCAGATAGAAAAGAATGCAACATGGTCCTTAGTGCCTAAACCAGAACATAAAAATGTCATAGGTACCAAATGGGTCTTCAAGAATAAGTTGAATGAAGAAGGCACAGTTGTCAAGAACAAGGCTAGGCTCGTATGCAAGGGATATCCTCAGGAGGAGGTAGAAGACAATGGAGAAACCTTTGCTCCTGTGGCTAGACTAGAAGATGTTTGAATGCTACTTTCATTTGCAGCATTTAAGGGATTTAAGGTTTATCAAATGGATGTGTAGTCTTCTTTTTTGAATGGAATCCTAGAAGAGGAAGTGTATATAGAGAAACTAGAAGGTTTTTCCCTATCAGAAGACAGTGACATGGTGTGTAATTTACACAAAGCCCTGTATGGACTAAAACAAACACCTAGGGCATGTTATGAAAGACTACGCTCTCATCTTGTGAAGATTGGATTTTCGAGAACAAGTGAAGATAGAAACATCTACTTGAAATTAGAAGGTGATCAGATTCAGATCTGTGAAGTGTTTGTGGATGACATAATCTTTGGAGGAGATGATAAAATGAGTCATGCATTTGTAGATGAAATGAAGAAAGAGTTTGAGATGTCTTTAATAGGAGAGATAAAGTTATTCATTTGTTTACAGATTCATCAAATGAAAGAGGGTATCTTTATTGCCCAATCCAAGTATGTCAAAGAGGTATTGAAGACTTTTGGAATGGAGGAAAGCAAACTAGTTGGTACACCGATGGTGATAGGCTATAAACTGACTAAAGAAGATGATTCAACACTGGTGAATGAAAAGGAGTACCAGTCAATGATTGGTAAGATGTACTATGTGGTGCACAACAGACCAGATATTGCTCATGCAGTGGGCATAGTAGCTCATTTTAAGAAATGTCCAAGGGAATCCCACTTAGTAGCTGTGAAAAGGATTCTTAGATATCTGAAAGGAAAAGTTGATTATCGATTGTGGTATCCATATAATGGTGACTATAATCTCAAGGTATATACCGATTTCGATTGGGTAGGTAATGTGGATGACTGGAAGAGAGCAACCGGTGGAGCATTCTTTCTTGGTGGAACATTAGTATCATGGACAAGTAAGAAGAAGAGTTGTATTTCCCAATCTATAACTGAAGCAAAATATGTGGCATCATTTATGAATTGCACTCAAGCAATTTGGATAAGGTATGTATTGGAAGGTTTCAAGGTACTTGTATTTGAACCGGTGAATATATTTTGTGATAACACAAGTACAATAAATATTTCCAAGAATTTGGTATTGCATGCTAGAACTAAGCACATTGAGCTTAAATATCACTTCTTGAGAGAGAAAGTTCAGAATAACGAGGTTGTACTACAACATGTTTCTAGTAAGGAGCAACTAGCCAATATATTCACTAAGCCCTTACCGAAGACTACATTTACCTATTTGAGAGGTGAATTAGGGGTTCCGCCTCTTCATGAAGTGAACTAAAGTTGTGTGCTCCGCATCAATCAAGTACTACAGTGACAAATATTTCTAGATTGATGTGTCGAAGGATGCTACTCCTTAGGGGGAGCAACATAGTAGATTTTGGAAGCTTGTGCCTCCACTTTGGCATTGTTGTCAAAGGGGGAGAATGTTGGCATATGCACACTCAATGAGACATTGAAGGTGATTGAAGGTTTTGTCATTGATTGCAACCTTGCAATCCTATGGCACCAGCAAGGCACTTCACCAGCATCAGTAGAACACACTCTACACCGGCACTCAGAACACCAGCACCGACACAGAGAAAGGAAGTATACCGGCACAGAGGCCAACATGATTTTTGATATATTATATTTTGTTTATCATTGAAAAACTTTGTAAGTCAACTTGATATCATTGTAAAATGACTTATATATATATAAGAAGTCATTGTAGGACATTTAGAAGAAGAGAGATGGATAAGAAATATTATTAGGCAGACCTATTGTGCAAAATATAGGTTAAGGGGTATATGTAAAGAACAGAACAACAACCGGTACTGAATCTGGCATTGAAGATGCTATTGTAAAGTAGTACAAGTTATTGGAATTGTATAATCCATCATTGTAAGTCAGTGAGACTTCCCATTGAGCAGTGAGCTCTAGGCACTTGGCCTTCCTACATGTGCAAGCCCCCTTTTGTAAGTAATATTCTCTTATTGGCCAGTAAGAAAATATTGTGGGTCACAAATCCCACTGAGGTTTTTGCCACACTGGGTTTCCTTGTTAAATCACTGTTTTATGGTGTGATTTTCATGTGGTTGCTTTCATTTCTATTTATTGCATTATTTCTTGCATACCAGTACACTGTTATAATATGTTCTGCATGTTTTAAGTTGAGAAATTATATTCACCGGTTAGATACTGATTCACCCCCCCTCTCAGTATCTATGGGGAATCCTAACAATTGGTATTAGAGCTTGGTCCTCTATTTTTAGAAGCCTAATAGCTTGAGGAAGATCTTGACACTGGTAGAGATGGAAAATCTGATGAAGCAACTTGAAGCAGCTCTCTCAGACTATGATTCAGAGAAATTGAAAAACATCAAACTTGAAGATGATCTAAAGGCAGCTCAGGATATTATTCAAGCACTTCAAGAAAATCTCACCATTGCAAGAAACAAGAGAAAAAAACTTTGTGAAAAGATGCAATTTGAGAATGATGAAAAAGAATCTCTTAATGATATGATTAGCAAGTTGAAGCAAGAAAACATGACAACAAAGAATGAATGGAGGATATGACTATGAGATTTTGTAAGGAAACTAAAGATAGAAAGAAGAATGAGGAGGAATTGACTAGAAGACTGAATGATGCTGAAAATACAAATACAAGACTTAGCTATGAGAATGACCTATTAAAGACAGATCTAATGCACACACAAAATGACTCAAATGAACTCATGAGACAGAAAGAAATCTTGCAAGGTAAATTGGCTATTGCAAATCAACACAAAGATAAATTCAAGAAAAGATTAGAAGAACTTGGTGACTTGTTGAAAAATCAGAAACCTAATGGTGACACTAATGGACTTGGCTTTGAAGTTGGTGAAAGCTCCGGTACTACAAACACTCAGGATCACAACAAACTGGTAAGACAACCCAATGCTTATAAATTCAATGGCAAATGCTTTAACTGTAATAAGTATGGTCATAGAGAAAATCAATGTAGATCTAGGAATTATTAGAACATCAACACACCCACCAATCAATGTTCTAAATGCAACAAAGTTGGTCATAACTCTAAAAATTGCAGAATGAATGTAAGATGTTATGTTTGTGGAAGATTTGGACATCTATCTAATCAATGTAGAACTCAAACTGACATAGGCTATGGCAAAGCTATTCAGAAGAATAATGTAACTTGTTATGCATGTAACAAGATTGGGCATATTGCAAAATTCTGTAGAAGCAAAGGATCACCAGCAGACAACAAAAGTGCTAGCTTGAAAGGGAAAGAAAAAGTTGAAGAGGTAAAGAAAGAATTCTCAAAACAATGGATTAGAAAAGAAGATCTAAATGTTGGGAATACTCCTCCACCGGTAGAACCAATCAACACTTCACCAGTAGGACAGAGTGATGCTTCACTGGCAGGACAGAGTATTACTCCACTGGCAGGAAGCTCTTCATCAAATTGAAGAAAGTTTCTTAGAGGGTTTGGCAATCTAATGACACATTTGCTATTATTCCCTCGGTTAAAGTGAGAAGTTGAAAAATTACTTCTATACCGGCAGACAATGTTAAGTGACTACTTAACCGGCATACATTAAATGTGGTAGATGGCAAAATAAACTTTATAAATTTGAGGTTTTAGATCCATTTCACTTCACTATGAATTCAAACACTTGAAGAGCATGAAATCTCTAAAGCAAAGGCATTTCAAGGAAAGAAGCAAAGGATTTCAAGCATTCATCCACCCTAAGGCAGAAAAAGGTATTTATCATCATGGCATCCACCTTTGCACTTGAATACATAGCAAATCCTACTGTAGTCGAGGTTATAGAACACCTTAGGCCCATATTTCAACTAGTTCCAGAAATAGAAAAGAAAGATGACAACTCAGGTGCATTTTCCCAAATTCCAAAAGGAGTTGTTTATGTTGAAGACCCCATAATTTACATCCATTGCAACATAGAGGAATTAGGAGATGAAGAAATTAAAACCATGTTTAAATCTATCATATGTGATGCTTTCGGTAATGTAAAAGATGAACATAAAATTGTTGAAACCCTAGGATTTACAGAGATCCTTAGCATTCCTGAATTTCCCAAGGATGTGATTAGGATGGTCTTAAGCAGGGTTCATGGAGAATTTTTCTGGTTAGATGCAATTCACAAAATTACCAAGGATATTGTCAAAGCATTGATAGGGTTACCCTCAACCGGTAAAAGGCTAGACAAAACCAAGAAGGTCTCAAATGACCTAGTTACTAGCTTAACTAGTGTTACATCTGATAGAAGGTCCCTAAGAGTAAATGATGTAACTGACACCAATGTAAGGTTTGTTAGCATGATATTAGGGTATAAGGCAACTCATGCAAACCGACTCAATTCAGTTTCAAGTTTGTGCATTAAAAGTGTTGATGAAATGATCACTGATAATGTAAAGATTGATGTATGTGAGTAGTTGAAGGATGAATTAATTGAAAACTTAGGCGAGATTAAGAAGGATAAGAAAGGAACCTTTAGGTTCGGAAATCTGCTAGTATGCCTGATGCTACATATAACCAAATAGGTTCCCGGTATAGGCTACAAAGAGCTTGGATTTGATATACCGGTAGGTAAATAGCTAACATAACTATTCAACAATATGGGAGAAGATAAGGAACAAAATATTCAAGACTATTTTCAAACATTTAAGGACAAAATGAAGAAGAGAATCAGATTATCACAAAAGATTGTTGACAAATACAAGAAGGAAATATATTTTTTGATTAAGAAGGATGAGATCTAGATGGAAGCAGTCATCCCTAGGACAGTTTGGGTAACAGAAATGGGTTATGAGATAGATGACCTTATCATTGAAACATATGCTAAAGCACTTCTAGAAGCACCCAAAGAACTAGAAGAAAAAGTATTTGGTAATGCTGAGACCATAGAGAGCCAAATTCAATCAAAGAAAAATGTCAAAAAGGTTGAAGCTATTGTGAGAAGAGACTGTACAAAAGCTAAGGCAATAAAAGAATATGTACTTAAGAAAACTGGCATCACTGAGGCTGAGTTAGAAACACTAGAACCTGAAACTCACCTGTCACCGGTAGGCACATCTTTGGAGAATGACATGCTTACAACTTTCAAGAGAGCTGTAAGAAAAAGAGATCCCTCACCAGTAACAACACCCTCTCCTAGGAGGACAAGACAAAAACAACAAGCAGTGAGATCTCCAGTTAAGAAAACTACACCTAAGAACAAATTGACACCTAAGAAGAAGAAGAAGACAAATCAGGACATGACCCCTCTAGACAAACTGCTAAATGAAATCACAGAGGAAGGTAAACTAAAGAATGTAAAGAAATTTTATGACACTTTGACTGTAGATGAAAAAGAACAAGTAGAAAATAGTGTTATTTTGCATATGGATATGTATAAGAAGTTTTTTTTGGAAGTAGTAGTTGAATTACCTAAAGAATTGTTTAAAAGATTAGAAGCAAGGAGACAAGCAGTAGTAGAACTTGACAAGAAAATCAAGATAGAAAAGTTACTTGCTATATACCCAGTGAACTCACCTAAAGAAATTGATGATTTAATTGTTGAAGCCAACCAGTCAGTATTTTCTACTACACAGCGGCACATTGCATTAATGGTTGAAGAGTCAATGAGGTGACTGAAGAAACAGAAAATGGCTGGGATATTTTCCTAGTAGAAAAAGAAAAACAGGAAGAATACATGCGCCCCAAACCTATAAAGGTATATCAGAAGGAAAGAGACAAGGGTAAAGGTAAAGTTGGTGGACCACCTAGTATCAATGTTAAAGACAACTTACCCCCACCTTCTTTGATACCTCTACCGATAACAACAACAACAACTATAGAAGATCAATCGGTAGTTGAAAGTATGGATATAGAGGATGTCAATCCTAATCCTAAAGTCTTATGTATAGTGAATGTTGATACACAAAAGATCAACACTCTGGTAGACAACAATACAGCTGGTAAGACTAAAATGGCTAGTGAGCCATCGGTAGCTGAGCAAACTGATAACATACAAAAGAAACCGACAGATGATAACATAGGAGAACAAATAGAGACACAAACTCAGACTGAGATAGGGCAATAGACAGAGCAACAGGCTCTGGAACTGAAATAGGAATAGACTCATGTGGAAACAAAGAAACTAGCAACTAGAGAAGTAGAGAAACCATTGCTTAAGGAAATGCAAACACAAACAGACCTACCAGAGGTCAATACAAGCTTGGTTACTTCCACCACCGGTGGTAATCAAAATATAGGTTCCTCATCAGCAGGCTATAAATCAACAAATGTGACTGAAGTACTCTTAGATTCAATCAAGAGGATAACAGATTGCAGCTCATAGGCTTATAAAGCCATAGATGATACAATTCCAATTTTGAAGAGATTAGCTCCTAACTGTAACATAGACAATAAGGATTCATTGAGTCAAATTGAAATTTTGTCTAAGTATATCAATGAAAACACAATGATAATTGAGCAAGAGGCATTGAAGGATAAAATGGAAATTGAAAAACAAAGATTCTTTGAAGATCAAATAAAGAAGTGTACCAGAGAATTTGACACACTTCTACCGGAACTATGTGATTTACTAAAAGAGTTCAAGACTTTGTATAGAGACATATGCAAGACAAATCTACTAACAGCTGATATAGATAAACAAATGAGCAAGGTACAAGATCAAATAAATAAACTTGCAGATAATTTTGTTAACTCACCAGATACACTATTAGTTTTTGAACAGTAGATAACAAATTTTGAGGATGAATTACTTAAGATGGGAAGAGAAAAGGAAAGAATAATGGATAAGGCAAAAAGTTTAAGATTAAGACTGAGTCCAAGATTGGACTATCTAGCATTCATGCGGAAGGAGATATCTGAGGCACTTCTACAGGGACAACGGACACCGACAGAGAACTTGCAGCAACTCGCTGGTACAGTTCAAAGTACAGAGACAACTATCAGAGATAGTAAAAAGTTTATGGAGAGTATAAACTTAATTTTGGTAGATCTATTCCAAATTGTAACTACCCAGTAGCAAGGTTGAAACTACAAACTCTACTGACATCTTGACAACCTTTGTCATTGATGCCAAAGGGGGAGTAGAGGTATGAGAAAATTCAAACATCACAGGAATCATATGCTTAGGGGGAGCACACATTTTTGGTAACATTTTTGCACTTCACATTTTTGGATACACTTTTGAAATTTCTCATGAGTGTTGCCATCAATGCCAAAGGGGGAGATTGTTGGCATATGCACACTCAATAAGACATTGAAGGTGATTGAAGGTTTTGTCATTGATGGAAACCTTACAATCCTATGGCACCGGCAAGGCACTTCATCGGCATTAGTAGAACACACTGTACACCGGCACTCAGAACACCCACACTAGCACAGAGAAAGGAAGTATACCGGCACAGAGGCTGGCAGGATTTTTGATATATTATATTTTGTTTATCATTGAAAATTTTTGTAAACCGACTTGATATCATTGTAAAATGACTTATATATATAAGAAGTCATTGTAGGACATTTAGAAGAAGAGAGATGGATAAGAAATATTATTAGGCAGACCTATTGTGTGAAATATAGGTTAAGGGGTATATGTAAAGAACAAAACAACAATCGGTACTGAATCTGTCATTGAAGATGTTATTGTACAATAGTACAAGTTATTGGATTTGTATAATCCATCATTGTAAGTTAGTGAGACTTCCCATTGAGCAGTGAGCTCTAGGGCACTTGGCCTTCCTGCATGTGCAGGCCCCCTTTTGTAAGTAATATTCTCTTATTGGCCAGTAAGAAAATATTGTGGGTCACAAATCCCACCAAGGTTTTTCTCACACCGGGTTTCCTTGTTAAATCACTGTGTTATGGTGTGATTTTCATGTGGTTGCTTTCATTTCTATTTATTGCAATATTTCTTGCATACCGATACACTGTTATAATATGTTCTGCATGTTTTAAGTTGAGAAATTCTATTCACCGGTTAGATACTGATTCACCCCTCCCACCTCTTAGTATCTGTAGGAATCCTAATAGAGAAGATACCTGATGTATGTGGAGAAGATATCTGATGTATGGGGAGAAGATATTTGAAGATGCAGATACACTAGTCTATGAAGATTTTAGTTGCAATGATACACTGAGTATTGCCATCAATACCAAAGGGGGATATTGTTGGATATCATTGGCATATGATGAACTGACATGTTGATATGATGATAATGTATGTTGTCATTGATTTCAATAAGTGTAAGTGAACCGTTATGCAGATTAAAAGAAGTTGGTGAACCAGTATGAAGAGGTATGAGGATATGCAGTGAACCGGTGTAAGAGTTTCACTAAGTGTGACTACCGGTTGGTAGCCTTAGCTCTAGGGTTAATGGTTTGATGATCCTATTTGTGCGATGCAACTGATGATACTCTGTGATGAGTTAGCTAAGAGATGTGAATGAGATCAAGGTGCCACATCATATTTGTGCACGTGAATGATTTCCTTAAGGATCTTGCACGAGAAGATTGACCATGTTTGAAGTCTACCTCGGGAATGATCATTCTTCTTAACAATATGAGAAGAGAGTGTGATGGGTTACTGATTCCCATATGCGGCGATAAATGAATGATGCATATTGTATTGTGATATGTTTGAAATTGTAATGCTCTATACAATGTGTTTGGACGGTCAGGGTTGGACCGCCTATGTTGTAAACCTAAGATGCTTAGGGTTTAGGGTTTATGCTATTGACCTAACTATTGTCTATAAGGTCAATGATGTTTGTTACTATAAAGTTGCTGGCAAAAGTTGTGTGTGTATCTAAGTGATGAGATACTTGCCAAACTAGTAAGAGGAAAAATGCAGAGTGTCATTGCAGAGTAGAGGAAATGAAAAGGATCTGCCTTGGCATGAAGTGTGGATATTAGATCAAAGTTTTACCTGTTGTCTTCTAATCATTTCAACAATTGGAAAATCCCTTTACTGTGTAGTTTTAATAGGCTTATTTTAAAACCTGTAACCAGGTGACTCAAGATCATTAAGTTCTTCAAATCCTCTAGAGAGGTAACCTTTAATAGGGTTTTAACCTTTAATAGGGTATATAGCCATCACTTAACTGGGTGATCTCTAATAGGATCGGTTCCTAGAAAAACCTTATCGTAAAGTCTTTAACCAGACTAGACTCCTAACAAGGTGAGCTTCAAAAGAGTTCAAAAACAAGCTTGTGGGTATTCATCCCCACCTTGGTTTTTCTGATTTGGGTTTCCACATGAAAAATCTGTGTTATGTGTTACACATTTTTCATGTGATGTTTATGAATTATTTGGTTGAAAGATTATTCATGCAAAGTTAATAGGTTATGGTATTACTAGTATACCACATGCATATGTTTATGAGTGAAGTTGATGTCAAGTATTGATCATATTTGAAGTGTTCAGACTTATCAGTTTATGGTGTCTAGTGTCTTACTATGTTTAACCGGTATTTCTATGGTTAATTTTAGTAATGGTGATAAGCAGTTGGTATTGATTTAACTGGATAAGTTGTTGAGAAAGTTTTTATCTGTACTGATTCACCCCCCCCCCTCTCAGTACCGGTTGGGGTATCTGTTGTTCATCATTACTCATCAATTGGTATCAGAGCACCTCTAGGTGCTCGGTGATATAAGCTTAACCGCTTGAGGTAAAAGATCATGTTGTAATGATGAAGAGGTAAGGTCCTAAGTTTAATAGAGATAACTTTAAGATATGGAAGGATAGAATGAAGATTTGCATCAAGAGTATGGGTTCTCAATGCTGGAGCTATGTTGAGAATGCCTATGTGGCTCCCACTGGCACTCTAACTAATGATCAAAAGAGAGATTTTCAGGAAAAAGAAATGGCATCTTTGAGAAAGAATGATACATGGGCTCTTGTACCAGTGCCCGAAGGATGAAAGCTTGTTGGTTGCAAATGGGTGTTCAAGAAAAAAATTATTTTAGATGGGAGAATTGAGAAGTATAAAGCAAGGTTGGTTGCAAAAAGCTACTCTTGGGTTGAGGGAGTTGATTGTGGTGAGATATTTTCTCCTATTGCCAAAATTGCATCCATTTTATTTTTTCTTTCTATTGTTATTTCTTATGATTTAGAGGTTGAGTAGATGGATATGAAAACTACTTTCCTCCATGGTGATTTGGAGGAGGCTATTTATATGACACAATTGGAGAACTATGTGGTGAAAGGTAAAAGTAATTTGGTCTGTAAATTAAAGAAATATTTGTATGGCCTCAAACAAAGTCCTAGGATGTGGTACCAAAAATTTGATACATGTGTTGAGTTTTGGATTTAAGCATTCTAAATCAAATCACTGTGTTTATTATAAATTGAATGAAGATAATTTCCTGTATATTGCATTATATGTTGATGATATGCTATTTAATTGTAAAGGGAAAGGTACGATTTCAGAACTTAAGTCTCAGCTCATTGCTAAGTTTGGAATGAAAGATCTTGGTGCAGAAAAACACATTCTTGGGATGGAAATTAAAAGAGATAGAGTGAATAGAAAGCTATGGTTAGGCTAGTGTAAGTATGTGAATTCAATGTTACAGAGGTTCAACATGTAGGATTGTAGACTAATGTGTGTTCCTTTTATAATTGGAACAAAATTATTTGTTATAGATTTTCCTACTTCCCCATACGAGATGAAAGACATGAGAAGAGTGCCTTACCAAAGTGTAGTTGGAAATTTGATGTATGATATGGTTTGTACTAGACTAGACATTGCCCAAGAAGTGGGAGTTTTGTCCAGTTATATGTCTAATCCTGGAAGAGTTCATTGGGATGCAGTCTAAAGAGTCTTTAGATATTTAATCAGTTGGTTTCGGTCTGGTGATTGGATGCTATCCAACTTACTTTGAAGATTGGCTTTTGGTTCCGGCAAGGGTTTCACCGATAGAGATTTTGGTGGAGATCTTTGATGCATTGCATAATTGGTGTTGGTGTACCATCTAACGAAGTTTCAGGATGTTGTTGGTGATCATGTTCGAGACTTGGAAGTTGGAAATCATTGTTGAAGTGTGTGGACATATACTTGGTCCTGGTTGATCTAGGTTATGGACCGGCATTAATGCAATCTGTGGATAGGACCTATTTTTGTATTTCTGGGATGTCTTATGTGATGATATTATTTGTTTTTCTCTTAGGCCAACATGGTTTGTAATTATGTAATTGGTTTATTGTCTGGTGACCGACCTGATTGTTTATGGTCAAGGGTTTATATAAATAAGATGTAAGATCTCATTGTACATCATCATGGTTAATGTAAGAGGTCATGGTCAAGGAATGTAATATCATTTAGGCAAAGGAGTTGGTTGATCATTGGAGATCAAATTGGGCTTGTGTAAGAGGATTTAGTCCTTCGATATTGAGCTTAACTGAAACTGTACTCTCGCATAGGAGATGTTATCTTTTGTAGTTCAACACTTCTCTGGATTGTAGTCTGGATTTGTATGTAGTCAGTGAGACTCCTTTTGTGATGAGCAGTGTACTCTAGGTTGTTGGCCTTCCTGCAAGTGCAAACCCCTTCATTGTAAATTCACATACTGCAAAAGTATTATTTGACTATGGGTAGCCTTCCCACCATGGTTTTTCCCTTTACCATGTTTTCCACATACAAATGTTGGTGTTGTGTGGATGGTTTTATTCTATGATTATTGTTTATGCCTAATTGGATTAACTCCTATTCTGGTATTATTGTTTTGGGTTTTGGTATTGAAGTTTAAATTTCTAATGTTTTCAGTAATCTATGACAACTGACTCACCCCCCTCCCCTTAGTTGTCTTTTGGTTATCTAAACTATCTAAAAATTAGTATCAAAGCTTTGGCCCTCTCTACAAAAAGCTTAAACCTTTGAGGAAGATCCTATGGCGACTAGTGGTTCAAGTTCATCTAGTTCTTTTTGAGCTATCTTTCCAAGGGATATACTAAGGCTTGAATGAACAAACTATATAGTATGGAAGATTCAGATGGAGACTCATATGAGATGTCTTGGCAAGGAGATTCGAGAGATCACATAGAATGGTGTCACACCCTTTAATTCGAGATCAGGCATTCCTCCTCTCATAAACCTAGACAAGGAGCTTGAGAATGATTGTAGAGCAAGAGAATCCCTCTTGTGTGCACTTTATGATCAACAAATAATGAGATTAATAGACAAATCATTTGGAAAGGCTATATGGGATAAGTTGCGGACTCTTAATGAAGGTTACCCTATAGTGAAGATTGCTAAACTTAATGGTTATCGGCTGAGATATGAAAACCTGAATATGGAAGAAGATGAAAGGATTACTACATTCATAGAAAGGGTTAATGAGATTGTTATAAGAATTCAATGTTGTGGTGGAACTCTAAGTGAAGATGAAATTGTTTCTAAAGTCCTGAGAGCCCTACCACTGGATTAAAAAATAAAGGCTTCTATTATTAATGAGTTGAGAACAATGGCTAATACATCTGCCAACTGAGATACTTTAGTTAGGAAACTATATGCTTTTGAGCTTGAGGAATTTGGAGCTTCTGGAGCTATGAAGGCTGAACCTTCTTTTCATGCATCTACATCTTCAACCGGTAAGCAAGATTGGAAAGCTTTATATGAAAAAGAATTAGAAGATATGAAGAGAGAAGATGAGGAGTTTGAGCAACTTGAAACACTATTTGCTAGAAGAGTACAAAAAGGACCAGTAGGAAGTAGGTATGAAGGAAAATCATCTTTTAAATGGTTTGCATGTAATAAGATTGGCCATTTTGTATCTAGATGTCCTGAAAGAAATGCAAGATTTGAAGAAAGAGATTAAAGATCATTTAAACCTAACCCTGGATATCAGAACAAGTATAGATTCAAGAAAAATAGAGATAAATCATGCTACATAGTGGATGAGGAAGGCATTACTGATTCAAATGATGAACTGGCATAAGACTCTACTAGTGGATCCAACAATGAAAAAGAATGGGTATTCTTTGCTATCAAGGAATATGATCTAGCACTAGAAGAGAATATACCTGAGGAGAAGGCACTTGCTTCTAAAATTGAGGACAAGGATGAATGGGTAATTGAAAGTTCTTGTTCACATCATATGACTAGAGATAAAGGGAAGTTTCCGTCTTTCCAAGAATTTGATGGTGGACTAGTTAGATTTTGAGATGACAAGGCATGTATGATTAAAGGAAAAGGAACTATATCATTGGATGGTAAGAACAATACTGACAATGTTTATTATGTTGAAGGTTTGAAGCATAATCTTTTGAGTGTAGGACAATTGGAAGATAAGGGATTTCAATTACAGTTCAAGGATGCAAAATACAAAATCATTAACAAATCTGGCTTGGAGATTGCAACCGATACACAAACAAAAGGTAACATATTTCATTTGAACTCCAGTGAGAAGACATGTTTGATTGCATAGATTTATGAGAGTTGGTTATGGCATAAAAGGTTGTGTCATGTGAATTCTGATTGCATTGTGAAGATCAATTCAACTAAGTCTGATAGAGAGATACCTAAGATTATGAAACCCTATAATTCGGTATGTAAAGAATGTCAAAAGGGTAAATAGGTCAGAACCTCTTTTAGGAGTATATAAGATAAACCAAATGATGTTCTTGATCTCATTCATACTGATTTGTGTGGCCCTGCTAGAGCTGAAAAATTTCATGTTGATAGATATTTCATGCTAATCATTGATGATTATTCTAGAATGTGTGGGTTACTTTTTGGAGAGAAAAATTTGAAGCATTTGAAAAGTTTAAAATCTTTAAGTCTAAAGTGGAAACTATTGAATATTAAATGTTTGAGATCAAATCATGGTGGATAATTCACATCCAGTGAGTTTAATAACTTTTGTGACAAGCATGGTATAAGAAGACAATTTTCTGCTCCCTGGATAACTCAACAAAATGGAGTTGTGGTAAGGAAAAACAAGAACCATCTTGGAAGCTTCTAGAACAATGATGATGGAAGCAAGTCTACCTAATATCTATTGGAGAGAAGAAGTTAGTACAACGATTTACACATTCAACAGAGTACATATCAAAGGAGAAACTGGTAAGACACCTTATGAATTATGGTTTGGCAATACACCTATGGTTAAGTATTTCAGAATTTTTGGTAGTAAATGTTATATCAGGAGAGATGATACTATTGGGAAATTTGATCCTAGAAGTGATGAAGGCATATTTATTGGTTATTTTAATGAAAGCAAATCATATAGATGTTATAACAAGAGATTGCAGAGAATAGTGGAGAGTGCTAATGTCAAAGTAGATGAGCTGAGGAAAAGACAAATCAAATTTTATGAGAAGAAACTAGTAGTGGAAATGATTATATCTAAACCGATATAACCTTTACCAGAACAGAGAGTTGAACCCATTTCTGCAGTAACATAAGAGAATTCGACAGTAACTGAAGAACAGGGAAGAGGAACAGAGAGTCAAAAGAATCTTAGGTATGTGAGAATGAATCATTTTGAAGATCAAATCATTGGGGATAAGATTAATAGAGTGATGAAAAGAAGAAGACTGACAACTAATGAGGTATGTTTAATTTCACAAGTTGAGCCGGTATCAGTAATTGAGGCATGTAAAGATAAAATTTGGTTAAAAGCTATGGAAGAAGAATTAGACTAGATTGAGAAAAATAACACATGGACTTTGGTTCCCCAGCCTAAAAATAGAAATGTTATTGGAACTAAATGGGATTTTAGGAATAAATTGAATGAGGATGGTCAAGTTATAAGGAATAAGGTTAGATTGGTTTGGAAAGGATATTCTCAAAAGGAAGGAATTGATTATGGAGAAACTTTTTCACTGGTAGCTAGGATTGAAGCTATAAGATTATTTATTGCCTATGCTGCTTATAAAAACTACAAGGTTTATCAGATGGATGTTAAATGTGAATTCTTGAATGGTGATCTTAAATCTGAAGCATTTGAAAAGTTTAAAATCTTTAAGGCTAAAGTGGAAACTATTGAAGATTAAATGTTTGAGATTAGATCATGGTGGATAATTCACATCTGGTGAGTGTAATAACTTTTGTGAGAAGCATGGTATAAGAAGACAATTTTCTGTTCACTGGACAACTCAACAAAATGGAGTTGTGGAAAGGAAAAACAGGAACTATCTTGGATGTTGCTAGAACATTGATGATGGAAGCAAGTCTACCTAATAACTATTAGAGAGAAGTAGTTAGTACAATGGTTTACACATTCAATAGAGTACATATCAAAGGAGAAACCAGTAAGACACCTTATGAATTATGGTTTGGCAATACACCTACAATTAAGTATTTCAAAATTTCTGGTAGTAAATGTTATATCAAGAGAGATGATATCATTGGGAAATTTGATCCTAGAAGTGATGAAGGCATATTTATTGGTTATTCTAATCAAAGAAAGTCATATAGATGTTATAACAAGAGATTGCAAAGAATAGTGGAGAGTGCTAATGTCAAAGTAGATGAGCTGAGCAAAAGACAAACCAAAGTTTATGAGAAGGAACCACTAGTGGAAATGATTATATCTGAACTGGTAGAACCTTTACCAGAACATAGAGTTGAACTAGTTACTCCAGTAACATAAGAGAATTCTATAGTAACTAAAGAATAGGGAAGAGGAACAGAGAGTTAGAAGACTCCTAGATATGTGAGATTGAATCATTTTGGAGATCAAATCATTGGGGATAAGAGAAATGGAGTGATGAGAAGAAGAAGACTGACAACTAATGAGGTATGTTTAACTTCACAAGTTGAACCGGTATCAGTAATTGAGGCATGTAAAGGTAAAATTTGGTTAAAAGCTATGGAAGAAGAATTAGATCAGATTGAGAAAAATAACAAATGGACTTTGGTTCCCCAGCCTAAAAATAGAAATGTTATTGGAACTAAATGGGATTTTAGGAATAAATTGAATGAGGATGGTCAAGTTATAAGGAATAAGGTTAGATTGGTTTGGAAAGGATATTCTCAAAAGGAAGGAATTGATTATGGAGAAACTTTTTCACCGATAGCTAGGATTGAAGCTGTAAGATTATTTCTTGCCTATGCTACTTATAAAAACTACAAGGTTTATCAGATGGATGTTAAATGTGAATTCTTGAATGGGGATCTTAATGAGGAGTTTTATATTAAGAAACCTGGTGGTTTTTTACTATCAAATGATATAGATATGGTTTGCAGGTTAAGGAAAGCTTTATATGGATTGAAACAAGCACCTAGAGCTTGGTATGTAAAGTTGGATAAATATATTGTGAAGCTTGGTTTTACTAAGGATGGTGCTGATAGTAATTTATATTATAAAAACACTAATGATGATATACTAATTGTTAAAGTATTTGTTGATGACATTGTTTTTAGAGGTGAAGTAAATTATGCATAGAATTTTGTAAGAATATGGAGAAAGAATTTGAGATGTCTATGATTGGTGAGATGAAATTTTTCTTAGGTTTGCAGATTACTCAAACTAACAAAGGTATTTTTATCTATCAAAATAAATATGCTAAGGAATTGTTAAAGAAATTTTGTATGGGAGACTCTAAACCGGTAAGTACACCTATGGTTACAAGTGAGAATTTGACAAGGAAATATGTTTCTACACCAGTAAATCCTACAAGATAGAAATATATGATTGGAGGTATACTTTATTTGACTCAGACTAGGCCTAGCATTATAAATGTTGTTTGTATTGTTTCACGATTTCAAAGTGATCCTAGAGAAAATCATGAGATGGCAGTGAAAAGCATTTTTAGATACTTGCAAGGTGCATCAAAATATGGTTTGTGGTACCCTAAGAATGATAACTTTACTTTATGTGCATATACAGATGCTGATTGGGTTGGATATGTTGATGATCAGAAGAGTACTTCTAGTGAAGCTTTTTTTCTTGTAGAGAAGTTGGTTTCATGGATCAACAAGAAACAGTCATGTACTTCTTTATCTACTATTGAAGCTAAGTATGTTGCTGCTGTTACTATTTGTACACAAGTTTTATGGATGAAGCAAATGTTGAAGGATATAAACGTGGATTGTGATGCACCGATGGTTATTCATTGTGGTAACTCTGCTATTATCGATATATTATCGATACATCAAAGAATCTGGTATTTCATTCTAAGAAAAAGCACATATCTATCAAGTATAACTTTTTGAAGGAGAAGGTTGAAGAAAATGAAGCTATATTGGTTTATGTGAACACTAAAGAACAAATTGCAGATATTTTCACTAAACCTTTATCCATGGAATCATTTGAGTACCTGAGAGATAGATTGGGTATTTCTTCCCCTTCGGTGGAGACTTGATTGATGCAGTTTGGCATCAGTCTGACATGCATTATCAAAGATACTATTCATTCTGACACTGATGTGGGATGCTATTGCTCAGGGGGAGTAGTCAGCTTTGAGATTCAGAGGCTTATGTTTATGCTTTGATATTTTTGTTAGATTTTTGGTATTGATGTCAAAGGGGGAGAGATAGTGATGAGAAAAAGAAACTTAGAACTTTACAGAGATATTATTCAAAGGGGGAGAGATATTGATATTCAAAGCTATATGCAGAAGATTGTTGGTTGTCTTCTACAAGGGAGACTTGTTTGGAATTTCTTGGTACTTAGATTTTTTTCACATCTAGAGTTGTCATCAATACCAAAGGGGGATATTGTTGGCCATTTGGTGGAATTGATTATGTTTTCCATTGATGTTTTGTCATTGATGTCAACACTAGTTGTTTGGATGTTTTATCGACACCCTTCTGGTCTCAGTAGGTTGAGTGGTTTTTGGTTAACTTGGATCCAACATGATCCAGTAGACTCCGATATAATCTTGTGATGGAATTGGCTTGATCATAATGCTTATACTCATACTTGGTTAGTTGGTTTCAGTCTGGTGATTGGATGCTATCCTGCTTAATTTGAAAATTGGCTTCTGGTTCCGGCGAGGCTTTCACTGGCAAAGATTTTGGTGGAGCTCTTTGATGCATTGCATAATTGGTGTTGGTGCAGCCTCTTATGGAGTTTCAGGATGTTCTTAGTGATCATGTTCAAGACTTGGTGTTGGAGATCATTGTTGAAGTGTGTGGACCTTTACTTGGTCCCGGTTGATCTAGGTTATGGACCGAAATTAATGTAATGTGTAGATAGGACCTATTGTTGTATTTCAGGGATGTCTTATGTGATGATATTATTTGTTTTGGTCTTAGGCCAACATGGTTTTTAATTATGTAATTGGTTTATTGTCTGGTGGTCAACCTGATTGTTTATGGTCGAGGGTTTGTATAAATAAGATGTAAGATCTCATTGTAGATCATCATGGTTATTGTAAGAGGTCATTGTCAAGGAATGTAATGTGCGAATAATGTGATATCATTCGAGTAGAGGAGTTGGTCGATCATTGGAGATAGAATTAGATTTGTGTAAGAGGATTTAGTCCTTCAATATTGATCTTAACCGAAATCGTACTCTAGCATACGAGATGTTATCTTTTGCATTTCAACACTTCTCCGGATTCTAGTTTGGATTTGTATGTAGTTAGTGAGACTCCTTTTATGATGAGTAGTGTGCTTTAGGTTGTTGGCCATCCAGCAAGTGCAAGCCCCTTCATTTTAAATTCACAAACTTACTGCACAAGTATTATCTGACTGTGAGAAGGCTTCCCACTGTGATTTTTCCCTTTACCAGGTTTTCCATGTACAAATGTTGGTGTTGTATGGATGGTTTTATTTTGTGATTATTGTTTATGCTTAATTAGATTAACTGCTATTCTGGTATTATTGTTCTAGGTTTTGGTATTAAAATTTAAATTTCTAATGCTTCTAGTACTTTGTAACAACTGATTCACCCCCCCTCCCCTTAGTTGTCTTTCGGTTATCTGAACTGTCTAAAAATTGGTATCAGAGCTTTGGCCCTCTCTACAAAAAGATTAACCATTTGAGGAAGATCCTATGGCGACTAATGGTTCAAGTTCATCTCGTTCTTTTTGAGCTATCTTTCCAAGGGATATACTAAGGCTTCAATGAACAAACTATACAATATGGAAAATTCAGATGGAGACTCATATGAGATGTCTTGGCAAGGAGATTTGAGAGATCAAATAGAATGGTGTCACACCCTTTAATTCGAGATCAGGCAATCCTCCTCAGGTAAACCTAGACAAGGAGCTTGAGAATGATTGTAGAGCAAGAGAATCCCTCTTGTGTGCACTTTATGATCAACAAATAATGAGATTAATAGACAAATCATTTGGAAAGGCTATATGGGATAAGTTGCAGACTTTTAATGAAGGTTACCCTACAGTGAAAATTGCTAAACTTAATGGTTATTGGGTGAGATATGAAAACATAAATATGGAAGAAGATGAAAGGATTACTGCATTCATGGAAAGGGTTAATGAGATTGTTATAAGAATTCAATGTTGTGGTGGAACTCTAAGTGAAGATGAAATTGTTTCTAAAGTCCTAAGAGCCCTACCACCAGCTTACAAAATAAAGGCTACTATTATTAATGAGTTAAGAACAATGGCTAATACATCTGTCAACTGAGATACTTTGGTTAGGAAACTATATGCTTTTAAGCTTGAGGAATTTGGAGCTTCTGGAGCTATGAAGGTTGAACCTTCTTTTCATGCATCTACATCTTCAACCGGTAAGCAAGATTGGAAAGCTTTATATGAAAAAGAATTAGAAGATATGAAGAGAGAAGATGAGGAGTTTGAGCAACTTGAAACACTATTTGCTAGAAGAGTACAGAATGGACCCATAGGAAGTAGGTATGAAGGAAAATCACCTTTTAAATGTTTTGCATGTAATAAGATTGGTCATTTTGTATCTAGATGTCCTGAAAGAAATGCAAGATTTGAAGAAAAATATTAAAGATCATTTAAACCTAACCCTGGATATCAGAACAAGTATAGATTCAAGAAAAATAGAGATAAATCATGCTACATAGCGGATGAGGAAGGAATTACTAATTTAGATGATGAACCAGCATAAGACTCTACTAGTGGATCCAGTAATGAAAAAGAATGGGTATTCTTGGCTATCAAGGAATATGATCCTGCACTGGAATAGAATATACCTGAGGAGAAGGCACTTGCTGCTAAAATTGAGGACAACGATGAATGGGTAATTGAAAGTTCTTGTTCACATCATATGACTGGAGATAAAGGGAAGTTTCTGTCTTTCCAAGAATTTGATGGTGGACTAGTTATATTTTGAGATGACAAGGCATGTATGGTTAAAGGAAAAGGAACTATATCATTGGATGGTAAGAACAATACTGACAATGTTTATTATGTTGAAGGTTTCAAGCATAATCTTTTGAGTGTAGGAAAATTGGTAGCTAAGGGATTTCAATTACAGTTCAAGGAAGGAAAATGCAAAATCATTAACAGGTCTAGCTTGGAGATTGCAATCGATACACAAACAAAAGGTAACACATTTCATTTGAATTTAGGTGAGAAGACATGCTTGATTACATAGATTTATGAGTGTTGGTTATGACATAAAAGGTTATGTCATGTGAATTTTGATTGCATTGTGAAGATCAGCTCAACTAAAGCTGATGATGGGAATGGGTTTGGGATAAACTAGCCAAGTCTATGCTCCTTGATCCTCTCCGTGGATCACCAGGTATTTCTACCACACCCTAGGGTCTCTAGGACTTCCCTTTCTTGTGGAATCCCCTGAGCTTGCCCAAGCCACCCACCAACAATCTATGATTTTCCTCCCTAAGTCACATCTACTCTCAAGAACCCAAAAATCCTCACATAGGCTAACAAGGGTTTAGCTCCTTCTTCACCTTCTTTGGTCTTAGCAAGGTTAGTATAGGTCTCTGACATGGTTATCCATCCATTTGTGTGCCCACAAGAGGTTTTAACCTTCCAACTCCTTACCGATCTCACTATTTTTCTTTTTTCCTACAAAATAGGGCTACAAGGAATGTACCCAATTAGGCCTCCAATTTGGACTTTTAGGGCTCCCTCTTGCAAACGATGCACATACTTGTGAAACTTCCCAAAAGGATTGCTAATAATTTGGCAAGGGCTCAAATATTTTTCTAGTTTTGGGCCTCCAAGTGTCCATACACTGCCCTAGGTGAATTTTGGGTTTTTTGAGGGTTTTTTTACAAGGGTTTTAAGGCTTGCCTGGGTCACAGTGAAGGTTTATTGTCTTTGCCACCTTATCTGGATTGGTGGAAGCTCCTCCTTCTCACCAATGGTGCTTCACACATCCCTCTACACCTCCTTCAAAGGGTGCCTCCTTCCTTGTCTTACCTTGCTCTCATGGACCTCTGCAACTTCAACCCTTCCTAGCCAGGCACAGTCTAGTCTCGCCTAGGAGTGGGTCTTTGAAAGACTTCCCTACATCTTCAAGGGCCCTTCTTTCTTTGAAGTAATGTATAGGTTATGTAATCCTATTCCCCATGGTTTCACAATGATTCCACAAGTGGGATAGGATTTTATCATTCCATTTCAAAAAATAATCCAAAACTGGATAGTGACAGAGTACTTCACAAAAATAATTACAAACACACAAAAACCTACACAAGAACCTACCCTAAGTGCTCAAAATGAAAGTATAAATACAATGCAAGATTCACAACACCATTTAGTTCATAAAACAATCCATTATCAACCTGTTAATGCTTCATTTGTGCCGACTGGCAACAAAAACCCAGTCACAGTCAAGGCCTTTTTTCTTGGTCGTACAATCTGACATTCAACCCATCATTTTAGGGTTTGAAACCATATATAGTATCCTTTCCTCAGTCTGTGTGCCAAAATTAGGGTTTTCCATGCTAAGCTAAGGTTTTTTGACCTATTAGGTGGAAAAGTTGCTTGACAACTTTGAAAAGTTGTCATGCAACTTTTTTTTGCAACTTTTGAACAACTTTTCCAAAGTTGCTTTTCTTAACTCCTAGGCCTACATTGGATTATCCTATGGGAATCACTATGCTAAAAGGACCCCAACCTCATCAATGGCACACATAACCTCTTCTCCACAAGAAATGAGAAGCTAGGACCTAAATTAGGACCTAATTAAGACTAATGAGCTCATGGCTCTTATTACATTTACAATGGCTTCTTAAAGAAGAAAAAGCCCAACAGAAACCAAGAGGAAGACCTTTGAAAGCTGCTCTTGCACCATACTCCCCCTCTGCACAAAATTTAAGGAACTGAGGGAGAAATGAGAGCTGGGTCAATACCAAGTTTCTTGAACTCACTCTCTTTAACCCAAGTGGCTTCAGACTCAAGTTGACCTACCCACTTCACCAAGTGTTCCATATAGACCTGGTGTCTAGTAGACTTTTTCACCCTTGACTCCAAGATCTCCTCTGCTATGGGCTACTTCATTTGAGGTAAAGCATTCACATCCAAGTCTTGTAGTACCTTGGCTTGATTCTCAATTTGTCCTGCTATTTCACCCTTGTATAGTATCAGGTCAGCAACATTGAAGACTGGTGATATAGCTAAATTTGAAGGAAGATCAACCTTGTAGGTGTTCTCACCATATTTGGATAGAATTCTACAAGGTCCTACCCTCTTCATTTGTATTTTAGTAGGCTTGCCACTTTGCATTCTAGCTTTTCTCAAATGGACCATCACATAGTCACCCACTTTGAACTAAACCTCTTTCCTTCTTTCATCTACTTTTGCTTTCAGTTTTTGGGTAGACTCTAGGATGGCTTTCTTGACCTGTTCTTGGACTTCCTTGATGGTTTGAGTGAAGTCCTCTACTTGGCCACTCTTCATCTCCATGGAACCAAGTTCCCTGATTTCACATACTCCCCTTGGATGTCTGCCATAGACAACCTCAAAAGGACTCCTTCTAGTGGTCCTATTTACACTGTCATTATAGGCATACTCTGCTTGTGGAATAACTAGATCCCATGTCTACCCATACTCCTTGGTTAGACACCTCAACAAGTTGCCTAACACCCTATTAATGACTTCAATTTGACCATCAGGTTGTGGATGGTAAGCTGAGCTAAATGATAAATTGGTCCCTAATCTTTTCCACAAGGTTTGCCAAAAATGGCCCATGAACTTGTTGTCCCTATCTAAAACAATACTTAGTGGAAGTCCATGAATCCTTACAATCTTCTTAAAGAAGAGATGTGCAATATAGCTGGCATCATGAGTAGTTTTCTTGGTATTATGTGAACCGGCATGAAGACATAATGATATTGTATGTTGTCATTGATGTCAATATGTCACATGATGTGAACTGGCACATGTGATAGGTGAAAAGAGAGAGGAGGCAACATATGTATGAACCGGTTTATATGCCAAAGTGAAGCGACATATTTGTTCAAGATGAACCGGCATGCAGTAATGGGAACTGGCATATGGAAGCATTGTGTTACTACCAGTTGGTAGGTAGTTTCCACTTCAAGGATTTCCAGTTGGAGTACCTCAAGCCTGTGTGACTCAATCGGTGATCTTTGTGTGATGAGTTAGCAGTATAATGGAGAACAAATCATGTTGCCACATAAGCTCTATGCGCGTGAAGGATATTGCATGAAGAAGAATATTCCTATCTACCTTGGGAATGTACAAAGTCTGTCAAATGGTGATAATGCATGATGGGTTATCAACCGCCATGTAATCGGTGGAAAATGGACGATGGAGAATTCAATGGTCAGGATTGAACTGCTTGAATTTATTAACCTAACAGGTTTAGGGTTTAGGGTTTTTGCTATCGACCTGTCTGTTTCCTATAAGGTTGATGTTGTGTTTCTTTCTAAGGTTGTTGGCAAAAGTTGTGAGTGTTTATCCAAGGGAAGTGATATGTGATTCTTGCCAAACCAAAGGAGAGAAGAGATACCTGCAAAGTGAATGTGCAAAAGAAGAAGAGGAGCCAAAATGGATCTGCATTAGCATTGAGTGCTGTTATCATATCATTGTAATTCCTGTTGATATTTAATCACTTCAATAGTTGTGAAATCCATTAACAGGGTAGCCTTAACTAGGCTTGATGCAAAATCCCTTAACAGGGTAGTCTTAACTAGCTTGATTCAAATCCCTTAACAAGGTAACTTGAGGTTAATGAGTTCTGAGAAGCTATAGAGCTCTAGAGATCCTTTAGCTATTGAGTTCTTGAAATCCTCTAACAAGGTAACCCTAACCGGGTTTAACGCTTAACTGGGTATTATAGCCATCCCTTAACTGGGTGATCCCTAACAGGATCGGTTCCTAGCAAAACCTATTGTAATGTCTTTAACCGGACAAGGCTCCTAACAGAGCAGACTTCAAAAGAGTTCAAAAGCAACTTGTGGGTATTCATCCCCACTGTGGTTTTTCCTCGTTGGGTTTCCACATGAAAAATATGTGTGTCATGTGTAATGCTTTTATCTTGTGATGCTTTGTTTTTACCTATTGAGCATATGATGGTTCTATGTTTTATGCCTATCTATAAAACATATTGAACTCACTGTTATGAAGATCTAATGTTAGTTTACCTATTCATGCATGAGAGCGTAATGGTAGTATAGTTTTGAGCTAAGAGGAAAGCTTAGTGAGTGACTGATTTATGACTGTTTGAGCTATACTGGATGTTACTGGTTGCACTCTGTTTTAACCAGTATCTTTGTTTGCCAGTCATATGGAGTATTTGCTATCAAACTGGTTTTGGACTGTATTTGTGTTTGTACTGATTCACCCCCCCTCTCAGTATCAGTTTGGTACTAGTGGTTCATCATTGAGTTATCAATTGGTATCAGAGCATCCTCCAAGTCCTCTATGTTGTAAGCTTAACCGCTTGAGGAAAAGATCCTAGTCAAATGATGAAGAGAGAAGGTCCAAAGTTTAATATGGAAAATTTTGGTATATGGAAAGACAAGATGAAGATATTCATCAGAAGCATGGGTTTTCAACATTGGAGTTATGTTGAAAATGTATATGTTGTTCCTATTAGTACTCTCACCGATGACCAAAAGAGAGAGATACAAGAAAATGGGCAAGTCATGGAAGCCCTCATTAGTAGTCTATCTAACATTGAGTTTATTGATGTTCAGGACAAGGCAAATCCCACAGAGGTATGGGATGCTCTTGAAAATATCTATGGCGGTGATGAGCATGTAAAATAGGCTAAGGAAGAAAGCCTGAGAGGGAAGTTTAAAGACATGTGGATGGTTGAAGGAGAGACCATTCAGCAGTATGGAATAAGAATCAAAACGGTTGTTGGAGAAATCAAGAGTTTAGGTGGCAAAATAGAAAATTCCATTGTGGTAAGTAAAGTCCTGAGATCCCTATTGCTGGTCTATGCAATAAGGGTTGCTGCTATTCAGGAGCTAAGATCAATAGACAAGTCTAAAGTATCCTTGGACTCCATCATAACCAATTTAACAACCTATGAGATAAATAGTTTTGATGGCAGTGTTCAAAAGACTGAATCAACATTTAAAGCCTCTGCTATACCATCCAGAAAAGGAAAAGAGGCTAGCACTAGTGAGGAACCTAGCCAGAGTAGAGAAATGAATAATGAGGAGATTCTAATGGCATTTGAAGCTCTCCTTGCCAGGAAGCTTCCTAAAGGAACCGATAAATACAAAAGTAAGCTACCTTTGAAATGTTTTTCTTGTAACCAGATAAGACATATTGCTATAAACTGTCCTAATGGTGATAGCAAGGACAAACTAGAAAGGTTCAGGAAATTCAAAGGAGGAAACCGGAGAAACTGTTCTATGGCAGTTGATGAAGGTGTCATAGATGAGGAATCAAAAGATGAAGAAAATGAAGACATTGTGTTTGTTGCTATAAAGGAAGATGTGGCAGACAAGAAGGCTCTTGTCTCCTGGTTTTATAATTCTAATGAGTGGATCATTGACAGTGGCTATTCTCACCATATGACTAGTGACCGGAGCAAGTTTCTATCCTTGGAGGAGTATGATGGTGGTGTGGTTCACTTTGGAAATGATGCACCATGCATGGTCAAAGGCAGAGGGTCCATCTCCCTAAATGGAAAGAGAAGTGTTGACAATGTGTACTAGGTTGATGGTCTCAGACACAACCTTATAATTGTTGCCCAAGTAAATGATAGTGGCCTCACTCTGGAATTCAAGAATGGAGTTTGTAGAATCAAAGGAAAAGATGGTAAATTGGTGGCCACTGGCATGCAGACCAAAGGTAACTTATTTCATCTAAATGCAATTGTAAGTACATGTCTTATGGCTAAGCTTGATGATAGTTGGATATGGCATAAGAGACTCTACCATGTAAACTTTGATAACATTTTGAAGGCTAGTAAGATCAAGGCAGTTAGAGGGTTGCCGGTGCTAAAGAAACTAGATAATACCTTGTGTAGAGAGTGTCAATTGTGGAAAATATCTTCCTCAACCTTTAAAGGTAAATCTTTCACTGCTGACAACTTGCTTGATCTTGTGCATACTAATTTGTGTGGTCCCATGAAAACTAGAAGTGTGCAAGGTGATAGGTACTTCATGATCCTCACTGATGACTGCTCAAGAATGATCTGGGTCACATTCTTGAAAGACAAGTCTAAAGCTTTTGGGAAATTCAAAGCTTTCAGAGCATTAGTGGAGAAGGAAAGTGGTAAAAGGATCAAGTGTCTCAAAACTAATCAAGGAGGGGAATTCACTTCTGGTGAATTCAACAAGTATTGTGAAGAATTTGGCATCAAGAGATAGTTGTCTGCCCCCTGGACTCCATAGTAGAATGGCCTAGCAGAGAGGAATAACCGGATTGTGGTTGAAGCAGCTAGAACCATGTTGATTCAAGGAAAGGTTGCTCACACCTTTTGGAGAGAAGCGGTGAGCACTGCAATCTACACTATGAACCGGGTACTCATCAAGAAAGGTAAGGACAAAACTCCTTATGAGTATTGGACCGGTAAGACACCTATGGTTAGCTACTTTAGGGTATTTGGTAGCAAATGTTACATCAAGAGGAGTGAACATCAGGGCAAGTTTGAAGCTAAATGTGATGAGGGAATATTTCTAGGATATTCCACCAAGAGTAAAGCTTTCAAGTGCTACAACAACAAGATTCAGAGAATTATGGAAAGTATCAATGTAAGAGTTGATGAATCCTGTGAGGAAACTGAGGAAACCGGCAGTGAGAAAGCTGTAAATGAACCAGTTGCAACCTTCTGGGAACCGATTTTTAGTCAACCAAGTACCAGTAACAGTGTCCCTGAACCAGTGAACGTTGATACTGATGAAGATGAGGATGAAGAGGAAAAGCAAGAAGAACTAGTTAAGACCATTCCTCGGTATGTCAAGTTGAATCATGATCCTAAGAAAATCATAGGTGATAAGGATGTAGGAATCCTTACAAGAAGAAAGATCAGAGAAAACTCATGTATGATCTCTGAATTTGAGCCTAAATCATTCAAAGAGGCTCATAAAGATGAAGACTGGATCAAGGCAATGGAAGAGGAACTTGACCAGATAGAGAAAAATGGTACATGATCCTTGGTACCTAGACTAGAGCATAAAAATGTTATTGGCACTAAAAGGGTGTTCAGAAACAAGTTGAATGAGGAAGGCACAGTGATTATGAATAAAGCCAGATTGATGTGCAAAGGATATACTCAAGAAGAAGGAGAAGACTATGTAGAAACCTTTGCTCCTGTAGCCAGATTGGATGGAGTTCATATGCTTCTTGCATATGTAGCTTTTAAAAGGTTTAAATTATATCAAATGGATGTAAAATCTGAATTCCTAAACGGTGTACTTGAAGAGGAGGTATATATAGAGCAGCCAGATGGGTTTTCCTTATCTGAAGACAGTGACATGGTGTGCAGGCTACATAAAGCATTATATAGTCTAAAGCAAGCACCTAGGGCATGGTATGAGCACCTACATTCCCATCTTGTGAAGATTGGATTTGAGAGAACAAGTGAAGATAGCAATATCTACCTGAAGTTTGAAGGAGATCAGATCCTAATTTGTGAAGTTTTTGATGATGACATTATCTTTGGAGGAGATGACAAGATGAGTCATGAGTTTGCTAATGAGATGAAGAAAGAGTTTGAGATGTCACTCATAGGGGAGATTAAGTTCTTCATTGGACTATAGATCTAGTAGATGAAAGATGGAATCTTTATCACTCAATCCAAATATGTCAAAGAGGTGTTGAAGACCTTTGGCATGGAAGATAGCAAACCGGTTGGTACACCGATGGTGACCGGTTGCAAATTGACAAAAGAGGATGATTCCACACTGGTTGATGAGAAGGAATACTGATCAATGATCGGTAGGTTGCATTATGTAGTGCATAGTAGACTGGATATTACACATGCAGTTGGCATTACTACAAGGTTCCAGAAGAGTCCTAGAGAATCCCACTTGATTTCAGTCAAGCGGATTCTTAGGTATCTGAAGGGAACATTTGACTATGGATTGTGGTACCCATACAACAATGATTTCAATCTGAAAGTGTTCATAGATGTTGATTGGGTAGGTAATGTGGATGACCAGAAAAGCACAACCGATGGTACATTCTTTCTTGGTGGTAGACTGGTCTCATGGATGAGAAAAAAGCAGAATTGTATCTCTCAGTCTACAGTGGAAGCGGAGTATGTTGTAGCTTTCATGAACTGCACTCAGACAATTTGGATGAAGCATGTATTGGAAGGCTTCAAGATCCCTATGTCTGAACCGGTAAGTATATTCTGTGATAACACAAGTGTTATCAATATATCAAAGAATCTGATTTTACATTCTAGAACTAAGCATTTTGAGCTTAAGTATCATTGCTTGAGGGAAAAGGTTCAGAATAAGGAGATTGCACTGGAACATGTTTCCAATAAGGAGTGGCTAGCAGACATATTCACCAAGCCTCTTCCAAAGACTACATTTGTGCACTTAAGAGGTGAATTAGGGGTATTGCCCCTTTAGGAGGTGAACTAAAAGTAATTGTTCCACATCAGTCAGGTATTGCAAACTCAAATTTTTGTTGATTGATGTGTTGAAGGATGCTACTCCTTAGGGGGAGCAGCATAATGGAATAGAGATGCTTGTGCCTCCACTTTGGCATTATTGTCAAATGGGGAGAAGCAGTGAAGCAAAAAGATATTTGCAGCAAATGGGGGAGAAGATGTGAAGCGAAGAAGATATCTCTGTATATTGCCATCAATGCCAAAGCGGGAGATTGTTGGCATTATGTGAACCGGCATGAAGACATAATGATATTATATGTTGTCATTGATGTCAATATGTGACGTGATGTGAACTGGCACATGTGATAGGTGAAAAGAGAGAGGAACCAATATATGTATGAACCGGTTTATATGCCAAAGTGAAGCGGCATATTTGTTCAAGACGAACCGACATGCAGTAATGGGAACGGACACATGGAAGCATTGTGTTACTACCAGTTGGTAGGTAGATTCCACTTCAAGGATTCTTGGTTGGAGTACCTCAAGCCTGTGTGACTCAATCGGTGATCTTTGTGTGATGAGTTAGCACTATAATGTAGAACAAATCATGTTGCCACGTAAGCTCTATGTGCGTGAAGGATCTTGCATGAAGAAGACTATTCCTATCTACCTTGGGAATGTGTGAAGTCTGTCAAACAGTGATAACGCATAATGGTTTATCAGCCACCATGTAATCGGTGGAAAATGGATGATGGAGAATGTCTTGAGATTGATTCATGATTGTTGCATTTAATGCAGTATGATTCAACGGTCAAAATTGAACTGCTTGAAGTGCTTAACCTAATAGGTTTAGGGTTTAGGGTTTTTTTAATCAACCTATCTATTTCTTATAAGGTCAATGTTGTGTTTCTTTCTAAGGTTGTTGGAAAAAGTTGTGAGTGTGTATCCAAGGGAAGTGATACGTGATTCTTGCCAGACCAAAGGAGAGAAGAGATACTTGCAAAGTGAATGTGCAAAAGAAGAAGAGGAGCCAAACTAGATCTGCATTAGCATTGAGTGTTGTTATCAGATCATTGTAATTCCTATTGATCTTTAACCACTTCAACAGTTGTGAAATCCCTTAACAGGGTAGCCTTAACTAGGCTTGATGCAAAATCCCTTAACAAGGTAGTCTTAACCAGCTTGATTCAAATCCCTTAACAGGGTAACTTGAGGTTAATGAGTTCTAAGAAGCTATAAAGCTCTAGAGATCCTTTAGCTATTGAGTTCTTGAAATCCTCTAACAAGGTAACCCTAACTGGGTTCAACCCTTAACTGGGTATTATAGCCATCCCTTAACTAGGTGACCCCTAACAGGATTAGTTCCTAGCAGAACCTATTGTAATGTCTTTAACCGGACAAGGCTCCTAACAAAGGGGACTTCAAAAGAGTTTAAAAGCAACTCGTGGGTATTCATCCCCACTGTGGTTTTTCCTAGTTGGGTTTCCATGTGAAAATAATGTGTGTCATGTGTAATGCTTTTATCTTGTGATGCTTTGTTTTTACTTGTTGAGCATATGATGGTTCTATGTTTTATGCCTGTCTATAAAACATATTGAACTCATGGTTATGAAGATCTGATGTTAGTTTACCTATTCATGCATGAGAGCGTAATGGTACTATAGTTTTGAGCTAAGAGGAAAGCTTAGTGAGTGACCGATTTATGACTGTTTGAGCTGTACTGGATGTTACCGGTTGCACTCTGTTTTAACCAGTATCTTTGTTTGCCAGTCATTTGGAGTATTTGCTGTCAAACCAGTTTTGGACTGTATTTGTGTTTGTACCGATTCACCCCCCCCTCTTAGTACTGATTTGGTACTAGTGGTTCATCATTGAGTTATCAAGTTTTACATGGAATGAAATGGCTCATCTTAGAAAACCTGTCTACTACAACATAGATGCTATCCATACCTATCTTTGTCTTAGGGAGTCCTACTACAAAGTCCATGCTCACACATTCCCAAGGCCTATTTGGGATCGGTAATGGTTGATAGAGGCCTACATTACTTGATCGTCCTTTTTCCCTTTGACACACACCACATTGCTCCAAATACTTGATAGTTCTGGTACTAAATGTAAGTACAGATCCAATAGCCAACAAGATGAGAGGGGGGGGTGAATCATACAAACTTAATCTTCCATAAAAACATCAGATTCAACCTTGGTAACATATACTAATATAACCAAAACTGTTAAACATGCAAACTCAAAAGCATATAAACATCATAAACCTCATAACACCAAATTTAATGTGGAAACCCAAATATGGAAAAACCACTGTGGGATTTTGGACCCACTAAGAAATATACTCTTCTAGAGTATGCTCGGTTAAAAGCAAATCCTGTTAAAGATTACAAACACATTGCTAGATGTGACCTGGTTAAGGGATTTCCCTTAGATCTGTTAAGATCTTCACCTTGTTAGAAGTGACCTTGTTAAAGGATTTCAAACACTCAATCAGAATGTCACCTTGCTAGAGGGTTTTATAAATAAGACTGTTAAGTCCACTCGGTTAAGAGATTTTCTTTCACTTTCACAAAATAACAGTAATAAAAATCTATCTGCAACTTCACATCTAAAATGCTAAAGCAGATTCTTATTTGCTCAATACAATCTAGACATAGAACTAATCTTGTCCATCTATTGGGCTTCTATACTCTATTAGTCAAATAGGTCTTCAAGCTTCTGTGCTCGGTAATCACTATGTAGCATCCCTGTGCATACACTTGCCCGCATACATTGTTTATCAACAATTCCCTATTTATAAATAATTGGCTAACCGCTTAATCTCCTTGATCACATTTCCCATGATCAATCATAGCCATCACATATTCAATCTTGTCCAGGTTCAATGCATCTTTCAATCTGAAAATGTTTTACCTCACCTAGGAACTTGCATATATTTCTTGGAACTTGTGCCAGGGTATTGCGGTTCTACATCTATGTTGTAGATCTTCATGTTGACTTTCCTTTGCCTTAGATTCATTAACAAACTATATGCACGTCATACCAATCATTTAATCAGTTCCAGCTCATCAGCTTCCTTCATTAAATAATGCATGTAACCATTTAATGCATTCTATTATAGCTCGGTTACAACTCGGTTATAACTTAGTAAATACTAAAATTCACTCGGTAGACATTCTACCTTCATTAACCGATAGTGATAACCTTAGGGTTTACCGACTAGGTTCCTTAGGGTTTACCGACTAGGTTATTTGCTTGGTAACATAGTATAGTATTAACCTTTCAATTTACAACATATGTATGATGTTAAAACAATCTAAACATCACGATCTCATCATTGTCTGACTCGGTAATAGTTGCCCATTGAATACCTTATTCATCTTCTTATTCATCATAATCTTTCCTATGTCTTTTACCGACATCTTTATATTCTTCAAATCATACTTCTCAAGATATGGCAACATCATACTGAATTAGAAAATCAATTTCTTGACATCAATGACAAAATAATAATATCAAGACAGTAAACATCCCTAATCAGTTATATCCATAATCATCAACAACCTTCTCAATATCCTTATTGAAATGCCAACAATCTTTCATTGTCTGTTATAATGCTATATTGTCAACAATACTTTCTCACATCTCTTGGCAACTTGGGCCAATAGTAGTACCTCTGTACTAGATACAAAGTTTTGTTGACTCCAAAGTGTCCACTTAGACTACCATTGTGTTTTTCTTGGATGAGGTTTTCTCCGATGGATCCTCTAGGCACACATAACTGATTACCTTTGAACAAGAGACCATTTTCGAGGGTGTAATCTGCATACTCACCATGAAAATGATTCTCAAACTCCTTCCAAACCTTGTAGGCTGATGAGAAGTCTTCATCTACTTCATAGAGGTCCTTGAAACCTTCTATTCCTATGCTCTGCAATTGTAACTCTTGAACAACCAACAACTTCCTGCTTAAAGCATCTACCACCTTGTTGAGTTGCCCCTTTTTATGCTTGATGGTGAAGGTGAAGGATTGGAGGTATTCCATCCATTTCAAATGTCTATTACTAAGCTTCTCTTGAGTGTTAATGTAACTCAAAGCCTAGTTATCTATGAACACCACAAATTCCTTTGGGAGTAGGTAATGCCTCCACTTTTTGAGAGATTGAACTAGTGCATATAACTCTAGGTCATAGGCTAAGTACTTCTTCTTGGCCTCATTAAGATTCTCACTGAAGAATGCCACAGGCCTTCCCTCTTGACTCAAAACACCCCCTACTGCAATGCCACTTGCATCACATTCCAATGTAAATAGCTTGTCAAAAGTGGGTAAGAGTAGGATGGGTTTTGTGGCTACTTCTTGCTTCAATAATTGGATTGCTTTATCAGCCTGTTCAGTCCACTTGAATTTGGTTTTTAGGCCTCCTTTTATGGTGTCAAGTACTGGTGCACATATGCCACTGAAATCCCTCACAAAATTTCTATAGAATTGGGCTAAACCATGGAAACTCCTAACTTCAGTCACTGTTCTAGGGGCAGGCCAATTCAAGATTGCCTCCACTTTGCTTGGATCCATCTTCAAGGTTCCCTTAGACACCACAAATCCCAAGTAGACCAACTCTTGCTTCAAAAATTCACACTTCTCTAAGTTGATTGCCAACTCCTCTTCATGCAACCTCTCTAGGACTAACCTCAGATTTTCTAGGTGCTCCTCTTTGGTTCTGCTATAGATGAGTATGTCATCTAAGTATACCACCACAAACCTGCCTATGAAGTCCTTTAACACCTCATTCATCAACCTCATGAAGGTTCTTGGAGCATTAGTAAGTCCAAATGGCATCACAAGCCATTCATACAACCCTTCTGTGGTCTTAAAAGCGGTCTTCCACTCATCCCCCTCCTTAATTCTAATCTAATGACAACCACTTTTAAGGTCCAACTTGGTAAAATACATGGCACCTCCTAACCAGTCCATCAGATCCTCTATTCTAGGAATAGGAAATCTATACCTTATGGTGATCCTATTGATTGCCCTTGAATCAGTGCAAAGTCTCAACTTGTCTCTCTTCTTTGATGCTAGCACTATCGGGATTGCACATGGGCTGATGCTCTTCTTGATTAGTCCTTGTTCCAACAACTCCTACACTTGTCTTGACCCCTCCTTGTTTTGGTTAGGTGTGAGCTTATATGTAGCTTTATTATGTAGGGATGAATTGGGAACAAAGTCTATTTGATGGCTTATAGACCTTCTTGGTGGAAGTGTTGCAGGTGCTCCATCACTCACTATGTCCTTATACTCTTGCAACATTTGCTTCACCTCCTTGGGTACCTCTACCTGCAACTTGTCTCCCTCCTCCTTTGGCTTCACAAAGATGGCACACCTCACTGTCTCCTCCTCATGTAGCAAGTGTAAGAACTCTTTACCAGTAGTCAATAAGACACTAGGTTGCTCTTGAGGTTCCCTCATCATTCTCTGTCAGAGACTGAATCTTAAAGGTTTTTCTATCCTTCTTAAAGGAAATGGAGTTCTCCTGTCCATCATAGATCACCTTCCTATCAAATTTCTAGGGTCTACCTAGCAATAGGTGATAGGAATCCATGGGTAACACATCACAAAGGATCTTATCCCTGTATCCTCCAATAGAGAACTCTACCCAAGTCTGTTCATTGACAAGCACACTTTGCTCTTGGTTCAACCATGTCACCTTGTTAGGGCTAGTGTGGGGTATCCTTGTGAGTTTCAACTTCTTGGCTACCTCATCTAATATTATGTTATCAATTGACCCTAAATCAACTATCACCTTGCAAACTTTACCAAGGATCTTGCATCTCGCCCTAAACAATGCTCTCCTATGCTTAGGTTCATCCTTGACCGGCTATCTTATCAAGACTCTATTGAACATCAGATTTTCTCCAATCTCTGATTCAATATGGTCCACCTCAGGTGTCTTTCTACTTGATGTGTCTTCATGAGCATAAGAAACCCTCTTTCCACTGTTTGATGAGGTAGGCTTGTCAGGACATCTATAGGTTGGGTATCCCAATTGACCACAATTGTAGCATTTCATGGTTGCAAAGTAGGAGTTACCCCTACTAGTACCTCTACCCCTACTTGGACCCCCTTGTGCACCTCTTCCTCTAGAATGGCCTCCTCTGAGATTAGTTTCACTGCTATGTTCAGTCAACTTGGATTCTCCTTGGTTCCTTTGCTCATTTGCCTTGCTTTGGTAACCACCTCGGTGATTCATTTGATCTCTACCTCTACCTCTACCCCTGTTATTAGAGTCTCCCTTCCTTTTTTTCCTCTCTTCCACCTTAGCAGCAAGCTGATGACATTTTTGGATAGTGGTAGGAGTCCATAGGCTTGTTTCCTATTGAATGTTCCACTTTAGGCCACTTAGATACCTAGACACCTTAATACATTCCTCTTCTTGGACTTTGGATCTAAGACAAATCTTTTAAAACTCCTCTGTGTAGGAGGTCACATCAAGGTCTTTTTTCTTCAATCCCTATCTCTTCTTATGAAGTTGGACTTCATAATCCTCTGGTAAGTATTTCTCCCTAATCTTACTCACCATGGCCTTCCAATTTGCAATAGGTAGCTTCCCCATATTAACTCTCTCTTCTTGCAGGTACTTCCACCATGTCAAAGTTGCTCCCCTTAGTCTTGATTTGGAAACCTTAACCTTTTGAGCTTTTGTCACTCCTTCACACTCAAAGTGGTTCTCCATACCCTTAATACATTCCATGACAGTGTCAATGTCCATTCGTCCACTGAAATGTGGCAATCCTTCAAAGGATTTGGTATTCAAAGCCTTAATGGCCTTTACAAAAGGTTCTTCATTGATCAAGGGGTTTGGTTCAGGTATAATGTCATCTATGTCAATGGTTTTCTTGCCTTTATCCTTGGTGTCCTCACCCCAAGGTCCATGTGTCCTCTAATCCACCACTTCTTGCAGCATGTCCCTTATCCCACTCATAGCTTCTTCAAGGAGTCTATTCTTCTCCTTTTGCTCTTCTACCTCCCTAGCCAGCTCTACATTAGTGACCATTATGTTCTCCCCTACTGATTCACCATAATATAGAGACATGTACGGTCCACCAAATCTTTAACTGGCTTTGATACCAATCTGATGGAAATGGGTATGGGATAGACTAGCCAAGTTTATGCTCCTTGATCCTCTCCTTGGATCACCAGGTGTTTCTACCACACCCTAGGGTCTCTAGGACTTCCCTTGCTTGTGGAATCCCCTGACCTTTCCCAAGCCACCCACCAACAATCTGCGATTTTCCTCCCTAAGTCACATCTACTCTCAAGCACCCAAAAACCCTCACATAGGCTAACAAGGGTTTAGCTCCTTCTTCACCTTCTTAGGTCCTAGAAAGGTTAGGATAGGTCTTTGACATGGTTATCCATCCATTCATGTGCCCCCAAGAGGTTTTAACCTTCCAACTCCTTACCGATCTCACTATTTTGCTTTTTTCCTACAAAATAGGGCTACAAGGAATGTGCCCAATTAGGCCTCCAATCCGGACTTTTAGGGCTCCCTCTTGCAAACGATGCACATACTTGTGAAACTTCCCAAAAGTACTGCTAATCATTTGGAAAGGGCTCAAATATTTTTTTGGTTTTGGGCCTCCAAGTGTTCGTACACTACCCTAGGTGAATTTTGGGTTTTTTGAGGGTTTTTTTTACAAGGGTTTTAAGGCCTACCTAGGTCATAGTGAAGGTTTATTATCTTTACAACCTCATCTAAATTGGTGGAAGCTCCTCCTTCTCACCAATGGTTCTTCACACATCCCTCTACACCTCCTCTAAAGGGTCCCTCCTTCCTTGTCTTACCTTGCTCTCATGGACCTCTGCAACTTCAACCCTTCCTAGTCGGGCACAGTCTAGTCTCGCCTAGGAGCGGGTCTTTGAAAGACTTCCCTGCATCTTCAAGGGCCTTGCTTTCTTTTAAGTAATGTATAGGGTCTGTACTCCTATTCCCCATGGTTTCATGGTGATTCCACAATGGGGATAGGATTTATCATTCCATTTCACAAAATAGTCCAAAACTAGACAGTGATAGAGTACTTCACAAAAATAATTACAAACACACAAAAACTTGCACAAGAACCTACCCTAAGTGCTCAAAATGAAAGTATAAATACAATGCAAGATTCACAACACTGTTTAGTTCATAAAACAATCCATTATCAACCTGTTAATGCTTCATTTGTGCTGACTGGCAACAAAAACCTAGTCACAGTCAAGGTCTTTTCTCTTGGTCGTACAATTTGACATACAACCCATCATTTTAGGGTTTGAAACCATATATAGTATCCTTTCCTTGGTCTGTGTGTCAAAATTAGGGTTGTCCATGCTAAACTAAGGGTTTTTGACCTATTAGGTGGAAAAGTTGCTTGACAACTTTGAAAAGTTGTCATGCAACTTTTTTTTGCAACTTTTGAGAAACTTTTCCAAAGTTGCTTTTCTTAACTCCTAGGCCTACATTGGATTATCCTATGGGCATAACTATGCTAAAAGGACCCCAAACTCATCAATGGAAAACATAACCTCTCCTCCACAAGAAATGAGAACCTAGGACCTAAATTAGGACCTAATTAAGACTAATGAGCTCATGGCTCTTATTACATTTACAATAACTTCTTAAAGAAGCAAAACACCAACAGAAACCAAAAGGAGGAAGACCTTAGAAAGGTCCTCCTACACCAGCTGATAGAGATATACCTAAGATTATGAAGCCCTATAATTCAGTATGTGAAGAATGTCAAATGGGTAAATAGGTCAGAACTTGTTTTAGGATTATATAAGATAAACCAAATAATGTTCTTGATCTTATTCATACTAATTTGTGTGGCCCTTCTAGAGCTATAAATTTTCATGGTGATAGATATTTCATGCGAATCATTGATGATTATTCTAGAATGATGTGGGTTACTTTTTGGAGAGATAACTCTGAAGCATTTGAAAAGTTTAAAATCTTTAAGGCTAAAGTGGAAACTATTGAAGATTAAATGTTTGAGATTAGATCACGATGGCTAATTCACATCTGGTGAGTGTAATGACTTTTGTGAGAAGCATGGTATAAGAAGACAATTTTTTGCTCACTGGACAACTCAACAAAATGGAGTTGTGGAAAGGAAAAACAGGAACTATCTTGGATGCTAGAACATTGATGATGGAAGCAAGTCTACCTAATATCTATTAGAGAGAAGTAGTTAGTACAACGGTTTACACATTCAATAGAGTACATATCAAAGGAGAAACTAGTAAGACACCTTATGAATTATGGTTTGGCAATACACCTACAATTAAGTATTTCAAAATTTCTGGTAGTAACTGTTATATCAAGAGAGATGATACTATTGGAAAATTTGATCCTAGAAATGATGAAGGCATATTTATTTGTTATTCTAATCAAAGAAAATCATATAGATGTTATAACAAGAGATTGCAGAGAATAGTGGAGAGTGCTAATGTCAAAGTAGATGAGCTGAGAAAAAGACAAACCAAAGTTTATGAGAAGGAACCACTAGTGGAAATGATTATATCTGAACTGGTAGAACCTTTACCAAAACATAGAGTTGAACTAGTTACTCCAGTAACATAAGAGAATTCTATAGTAACTAAAGAATAGGGAAGAGGAATAGAGAGTCAGAAGACTCCTAGGTATGTGAGATTGAATCATTTTGGAGATCAAATCATTGGGGATAAGAGAAATGGAGTGATGAGAAGAAGAAGACTAACAACTAGTGAGGTATGTTTAACTTCACAAGTTGAACCGGTATCAGTAATTGAGGCATTTAAAGGTAAAATTTGGTTACAAGCAATGGAAGAAGAATTAGATCAGATTGAGAAAAATAACACATGGACTTTGGTTCCCTAGCCTAAAAATAGAAATGTTATTGGAACTAAATGGGATTTTAGGAATAAATTGAATGAGGATGGTCAAGTTATAAGGAATAAGGTTAGATTGGTTTGGAAAGGATATTCTCAAAAGGAAGGAATTGATTATGGAGAAACTTTTTCACCGATAGCTAGGATTGAAGCTGTAAGATTATTTCTTGCCTATGCTGCTTATAAAAACTACAAGGTTTATCAGATGGATGTTAAATGTGAATTCTTGAATGGTGATCTTAATGAGTTTTATATTGAGCAACCTGATGGTTTTTTACTATCAGAGTATACAGATATGGTTTTCATATTAAGAAAAGCTTTATATGGATTGAAACAAGCACCTAGAGCTTGGTATGCAAAGTTGGATAAATATATTTTGAAGCTTGGTTTTACTAAGGGTGGTGCTGATAGTAATTTATATTATAAAATCACTGATGATGATATACTAATTGTTAAAGTATTTGTTGATGACGTTATTTTTGAGGGTAAAGTAAATTATTCAAAGAATTTTCTAAGAATATGGAGAAAGAATTTGAGATGTCTATGATTGGTGAGATGAAATTTTTCTTAGGTTTGCAGATTACTCAAACTGACAAAGGTATTTTTATCTATCAAACTAAATATGCTAAGGAATATTTAAACAAATTTGGTATGGGAGACTCTAAACTGGTAAGTACACCTATGGTTACAAGTGATAAATTGACAAGGAAATATGTTTCTACACCAGTAAATCCTACAATATACAAATATATCATTGCAGGTATACTTTATTTGACTCAGACTAGGCCTAGCATTATAAATGTTGTTTGTAGTGTTTAACTATTTTAGAGTGATCCTAGAGAAAATCATGAGATGGCGGTGAAAAGCATTTTTAGATACTTGCAAGGTGCATCAAAATATGGTTTGTGGTACCCTAAGAATGATAACTTTACTTTATGTGCATATACAGATGTTGATTGGGCTGGGGATGTTGATGATGAGAAAAGTACTTTCGGTGGAGCATTTTTTCTTGTAGAGAAGTTGGTTTCATGGATGGACAAGAAACAGACATGTACTTCTTTATCTACTGTTGAAGTTGAGTATGTTGTTGCTGCTACTATTTGTACACAAGTTTTATGGATGAAGCAAATGTTGAAGGATATAAAGGTGGATTCTGATGCACTAGTATTTATTCATTGTGGTAACTCTGCTGCTATTGATACATCAAAGAATCTGGTATTTCATTCTAGGACAAAGCACATATCTATCAAGTATAACTTTTTGAAGGAGAAGGTGGAAGAAAATAAAGCTATATGCAAAGAAACTTAGAACTTTACAAAGATATTATTCAAAGGGGGAGAGATATTGATATTCAAAGCTATATGCAGGAGATTGTTGGTTCTCTTCTATAGGGGAGACTTGTTTGGAATTTCTTGGTACTTAGATTTTTTTCACATCTAGTGTTGCCATCAATGCCAAAGGGGGAGATTGTTGGCCATTTGGTGGAATTGATTATGTTTTCCATTGATGTTTTGTCATGGATGTCAACAGTAGTTGTTTGGATGTTTTAATAACACCCTTATGGTCCCGGTAGGTTGAGTGGTTTTTGGTTAACTTGGATCCAACATGATCCGGTAGACTCAGGTATAATCTCATGATGGAATTGGCTTGTTCATAATGCTTATACTCATATTTGGTCAGTTGGTTTCAGTCTGGTGATTGGATGCTATCCTGCTTACTTAGAAAATTGGCTTCTAGTTTCGGCGAGGGTTTCACCAGAAGAGATTTTGGTAGAGATCTTTGATGCATTGCATAATTGGTGTTGGTGTAGCTTCTGATGGAGTTTCAGGATGTTGTTGGTGATAATGTTCAAGATTTGGTAGTTGGAGATCATTGTTGAAGCGTGTGGACCTTTACTTGGTCTCGGTTGATCCAGGTTATGGACCAACATTAATGTAATGTGTAGATAGGACCTATTGTTGTATTTCGGGGGATGTCTTATGTACTGATATTATTTGTTTTGTTCTTAGGCCGACATGGTTTGTAATTATGTAATTGGTTTATTGTCTAGTGGTCGACCTAATTGTTTATGATCGAGGGTTTGTATAAATAAGATGTAAGATTTCATTGTAGATCATCATGGTTATTTTAAGAGGTCATGGTCAAGGAATGCAATGAGTGAATAATATAATATCATTGAGGTAGAGGAGTTGGTCGATCATTGGAGATCGAATTAGATTTGTGTAAGAGGATTTAGTCCTTTGGTATTGATCTTAACTGAAACTGTACTCTGGCATAGGAGATGCTATCTTTTGTAGTTCAACACTTCTCCGGATTCTAGTTTGGATTTGTATGTAGTCAGTGAGACTCCTTTTATGATGAGCAGTGTGCTTTAGGTTGTTGGCCTTCGTGCATATGCAAGCCCCTTCATTGTAAATCCACATAATTACTGCACAAGTATTATCTGACTGTGAGTAGGCTTCCCACCATGGTTTTTCCCTTTATTGGGTTTTCCACGTACAAATATTGGTGTTGTGTGGATGGCTTTTATTCTGTGATTATTGTTTATGCTTAATTGGATTAACTATTATTCTGGTATTATTGTTTTGGGTTCTAGTATTAAATTTTAAATTGATAATGCTTCCTGTAATCTGTGACAACTGATTCACCCCCCCTCTCAGTTGTCTTCTGGTTATCTGTATTGTCTAACACCAATATCTATTGAAGAGTTATTAGCTATGAATAATGCATAATCCTTGAACATTGCTATGGAAGAAGAAATTGCATCTTTGAGAAAGAATGATACATGAGATATTGTACCATTTCCTGAAGGATGAAAGCCTGTTGGTTGCTAATGGGTGTTTAAGAAAAACATTGGTTCAGATGGAAGCATTGAGAAGTATAAAGCAAGGTTGGTTTTAAAAGGCTACTCTCAGGTTAAGCGAGTTGATTATGGTGAGATATTTTATCCTATTACCAAAATGACATCCCTTAGATTTTTGTTTTCTATTACTGCTGCTTATGATTTAGAGGTTGAGGAAATGAATGTGAAAACTGGTTTCCTCCATGGTGATTTGGATGATATTTATATGACATATCCAGAGCACTATGTGGTGAAAGGTAAAAGTAATTTGGTCTATAAATTAAAGAAATCTTTGTATGGACTCAAACAGAGTCCTAGGATGTGGTACCAAAAATTTGATACATATGTGTTGAGTTTGGGATTTGAGCATTCTAAATCAGATCACTATGTTTATTATAAATCTTATGGAGATCATTTCTTGTACCTTGGTGTAACAAAACATATTCTTGGGATGGAAATTGAAAGAGATAGAGTGAACAAAAAGCTATGCCTAGGTGAGAGTAAGTTTGTGAATTCGGCATTACAAAGGTTCAACATGAAGGATTGTAGAGCATTGTGTGTTCCTTTTATAGTTCTAACAAAATTATCTGTTGCACATTGTCCTACATCCCCATCAGAGATGAAAGACATGAGCAGACTGCCTTAGAAAAGTATAGTTAGAAGTTTGATGTATGCTATGGTCTGTACTAGACCAGACATTGCTCAAGTAGTGGGAGACTACTCCAGATATATGTCTAATCCTAGAAGAGTTCATTGGGATGCAGTCAAAATAGTCTTGAGATATTTAAATGGTACCTTAGAGTATTCTTTGTTTTATCGAGGTAGTCTAGTTGGAGATATGATTTCCCTTGATATTCACGGTTATGGAGATTCAGACTGGGTAGGTGATATAGATAGAAGAAGATCCACAAGTGCCTATGTGTTTACTTTATTTGGTTGTGCAATTAGTTGGATGAGTAAGCAACAACCTTTGGTTGCTTTTTTCACTTCTGAAGTAGAGTATATGGAATCCACTCATGCTTGTAAAGAGGCCATTTGGCTTAAGAGACTATATTTAGACATTAAAATAAAACAAGGAGCCGCAATAGTTTATTGTGATAGTCAGTGTGCGGTCTGCCTAGCTAAGAACCCAACATTTCATGCTCGAACCAAGCACATTGATGTTCAGTATCATTTTGTTTGAGATATGGTTGAAGATGGCATGGTGAAGCTGGTTAAGGTATAAATTTTGATAAATGTTGTAGATTCTTTAACAAAGGTTGTGAGCACAAAGAAGTTCAGATGGTGCACGGAGTCTATGGGCCTCATGGCCCCTAGAAATTGATTCATTGTGTTGATACTCTCTTTGATATTGCAAGGTATTTGAAAAGTGGGAGATTTGTTGGGAAAATGGTATCTCAACCTTGCATTTACATGAGGTTACTATTTATAGGAAGTTTTCATTTGGGCACAAAAAGGTGTGAAATTCTCCCCGAAGCTTCTGGTTGGCTAGATAAGCATTCTGGTAAAGTTTAAATTATGGAGGAGTCTAATGAAAGGTTTAAATTTAATTTTGAGGACTTTAGAGGGCTCCAAAGATGTTGAAAAGTGGGCATAAATGGTGTAGTTGTTTATGAGGCAATAGATCACTTCTTGAGATTTTTGGTGCTTCAAACGGTTCAGCAATAGGACACACGGTTCTCAAGTTATGGCCTCTGAGATTTTGTACTCCTAAAATAAGAAATATTAAATATATCAGACACATAAATGAGCTGTAAAAGAGGAGGGACACATCATACAGAATATAGAGGGGAGATAAGGTCAGCTACACTTGATTGGATGGTTTTAGCCCACGGTTTTCTAATACTCTTTGATGATTTCTTGTATTGTATCTCCTATATATGAGGTGCATGAGGTAGAGGTTGTGTGTAAGAGTCTTATGGCTATTGAGTTACATCTGAATCTCTAATTAGTGGTACTCTTGTGAAGAGCTTTCTCTACAAGTATATTTTAATGTATCTTGATTCTTGAATAATATATTGGACGACTTTTGGAGTGTGGGGTTTTTCTCCTGAAAGGGTTTTCCCCACATAAATCACTGTGTTATGGTTTGAATGTTTTTATATCTATTTCTATTTTCTATAATAGTTATGACAATCTGTAAAAAAAATTTCATTACCCTCCTCTCAAGGTTAGTGTAGGAAGTTGTTCCACTACTTAACTTCCTTACACCTCGGGGTCTTCTGATTGTTCTGATTTTTAGGTTCCTGCACCTCTTCACCAATAGGAGCAACTTGATGAATAAATGATGAACATTTAGTACCAAACTGGTATTGTGAGGGCGGGTGAATCGGTATAGACAAAAACTTTCCCTATATCAATTTGACTGCAACGACTGCACTTAACTGGTCAACATAACACTGATCCAAAATAGAGTACTACTAGTAAAACCAAGAATGATTGTGCCAAGCATAAACCAGTTATCACTTAGATCTTCACCACACCTAACATCTCCTTTCCACTTCACTCATATGCATAAATAGGTAATACATAAAAAATGTAAAGACTATTGGTTCAACATGCATTACCACTTGACAGAAAATATTAAAGCATCACATGAAAAGCATCATACATGACACACTAATTTTTTCATGTGGAAACCCAACTAGGAAAAACCACAGCGGGTATGAATACCCATAAGTTTTTCTTTGAACTCTTTTGAAGTCCACTCTGTTAGGAGCCTTGTCCGGTTAAAAACTTTTACAATAGGTTCTGCTAGGAACCGATCCTACTCGGGATCACCCGGTTAAGGGATGGCTAAATACCCGGTTAAAGGTTAGAAACCTATTAAAGGTTACCTCGCAAGAGGATTTGAAGAACTCATTGAATTGTGTCACCCTGTTAAAGGATTTACACAAAATCTTGTTAAAGCTATCCGGTTAAGGTATTTTCCAACTACTGAAATGGTTAAAAGTCAACAGGTAATACACTGATCTGATAACAGCACACAATGCCAAGGCAAATCCTCTTTAGCTCCTTTTCTTCTGCAATCACACTTTGCAGGTATCAACACACTTCTCCGGTCTCGCAAGAATCAAGTATCTCTTCACTTGGATACTTACATAACATTTACCAACAACTTTAAAATGAAAAAAATCATCGACCTTATAGGAAACAGATAGGTCGGTAGCATAAACCCTAAACCCTAAACATTTAGGTTTAACAATTTAGTTGGTTCAATCCAGACCGTTAATCACACTACATTGAATACAACAGTCTTGAACAGATCTCAAGATGTTCTCCAATGTTCATTCTTTGCCGCTTCAGGAAGCCAATAACCCATCACATGTTCTCCATCATTTACAGGGACTTCACACGTTCTCAAGGTAGATAAGATCAATATCCATGCAAGATCCTCAAGGAAATTCTTCATGCACACAAGGTTGACGTGGAAACACTTATCTGGTCTTCATTACAATGCTAACTCATCACAAGATGTCATCAGTTGAATTGCACAAGCTTGGAATGCATCAACCAGAAACCTTGAAGCTCAGACTACCAACCAGTAGTCATGCCAAATAAAACCCCAATACAAAACTTCCCATATATCGATTCTCATTCCAACATACTGGTTCACCTTGATCAAACATATCGCTTCACTTTTTCACATACAGTGGTTCACAACATAATACCGGTTCTCTTGCCAGTTTGCTTACTACAATATACCAATTCATACTTCAGCATATTGACATCAATGACAACATACAATATCATCATGTCATCAAGCTCTGCACATATGCCAACAATCTCCCCCTTTGGCATTGATGGCAATATACAAAGATATCTATCTGGTTTGCATCTTCTTTTCCCCAATACTGGAGATATCTTCTCCGCTTCACATCTTCTCCCCCTTTGACAACAATACCAAAGTGGAGGCACAAACAACTATGTTCCACTATGTTGCTCCCCTAAGGAGTAGCATCCTTCAACACACCAATCCTAAAAAAGACTTATCAATGCAATACCTGACTGATGTGGAGCACACACCTTTATTTCACCTCTTGAAGGGGCAGCACCCCTAATACACACCTTTATTTCACCTCTTGAAGGGGCAGCACCCCTAATTCACCTCTCAAATAGGTAAATGTAGCCTTCGGTAGAGGCTTGGTGAATATGTCTGCTAACTGCTCCTTACTGGAAACATGTTCCAGTACAACCTCTTTGTTTTGAACCTTTTCCCTCAAGAAATGATACTTGAGCTCGAAGTGCTTGGTTATAACATGTAAAACCGGATTCTTGGAAATGTTGATTGCACTTGTGTTGTCATAAAATATACTTATTAGTTCAGATACAGGAACTTTGAAGCCACTCAATAAATGCTTCATCTAAATTGTCTGGGTGCAGTTCATAAATGCTGCAACATATTCTGCTTCTTACTCATCCATGAGACCAATCTACCACCAAGAAAGAATGCACCACCGGTTGTGCTTTTTTGGTCATCCATATTACCATCCCAATTAGCATATGTAAACACTTTCAGGTTGAAATCATTACTGTATGGATACCATAATCTATAGTCAATAGTTCCCTTCAAATATCTAAGAATCTACTTGAATGCTACCAAGTGGGATTCTCTTGGACTTTTCTGGAACCATGCAGTAATGCCTACTGCATGTGCAATGTCTGAACTACTATGTACTACATAGTGCAACTTACCAATCAATGATCAGTATTCCTTTGCATTCACCAATGCCAAGTCATCCTCCTTCGATAGTTTACAACTGGTCACCATTGGTGTACCAACCGGTTTGCTGTCTTCCATGCCAAAGGTCTTCAACACCTCTTTGACATACGTGGATTGAGTGATAAAGATTCCATATTTCATTTGTTGAATCTGTAATCCAATGAAGAACTTAATCTCCCCTATAAGTGACATCTCAAATTCCTTTTTCATCTCATCTGCAAAATCATGACTCATCTTGTCATCTCCACCAAAAATTATGTCATCAACAAATATCGAATAGATTAGAATCTGATCTCCTTCTAAATTCAAATAGATATTGCTATCTTCACTTGTTCTTTCAAATCCAATCTTCACAATATGGGAGTGTAAGCATTCATACCATGCTCTAGGTATCTGCTTCAATCCATACAGGGCTTTATGTAGCCTACACACCATGTCACTGTCTTCTGATAGGGAACACCCATCTGGTTGCTCTATATACACCTCCTCTTCAATTATTCCATTGAGGAATGCAAATTTTACATCCATTTGATATACTTTGAATCCCTTGAAAGCTGCATATGCAAGAAGCATACGAAATCCTTCCAATCTAGCTACTAGAGAAAAGGTTTCTCCATAGTATTCTCCTTCTTCTTGAGCATATCCTTTACACACCAGTTTGGATTTTTTTCTTACCACTGTGCCATCTTCATTCAACTTATTTCTGAAAACCCATTTGGTGCCTATGACATTTTTATTCTCAGGTCTAGGTACCAAAGACCATGTACCATTCTTTTCTATCTGGTCAAATTCCTCTTCCATTGCCTTGATCCAGTCTTCATCTTTATGTGCTTCTTTAAATGTTTTAGGCTCAAATTCAAAGATCATGCAAGAGTTTTCTCTTACCTTTCTTCTTGTAAGAATTCCTGCATTCTTGTCTTCATTAGCATCAGCATCTACTGGTGTAGAAACACTGTTACTGGTACTAGGTTGTTTTGCAACCAATTCCCAAAAGGTTACTACCGGTTCATCTCCTACTTTCTCACTGTCAGTTTCATCAGGTTTCTCAGAGGTTTCATCAATTCTAACATTGATACCTTCAACAATTCTCTGAGTCCTATTGTTGAAACATTTGAGAGCTTTGCTCTTTGTGGAATACCCTAGGAATATTCCCTCATCACATTTTGCATCAAACTTGCTTTGATGTTCACTCTTGATATAATATTTTCTACCAAACACTCTAAAGTAGCTTACTATAGGAGTTTTACCAGTTCAATACTCATAAGGTGTTTTGTCCTTACCTTTCTTGATGAGTGCCTGGTTCATTGTGTAGACTGTAGTACTCACCGCTTCTCTCCAGAAAGTGTGAGCAACCTTCCCTTGGATCAACATAGTTCTGGCTGCTTCAACTACAGTTTGGTTGTTCCTCTCTGCTAGGCCATTCTACTATGGATTCCAAGGGGCAGACAGTTGCCTCTTGATGTCATTCTCTTCACAGTACTTGTTGAATTTAGCAGAAGTGAATTCTCCTCCTTGATCAGTTCTTAGGCACTTAATCCTCTTATCGCTTTCTTCTTCAACCAGTGCTCTGAAGGCTTTGAATTTTCCAAAATCTATAGAATTATCTTTCAAGAATGTGACCCACATCATTCTTGAGCAATCATCAGCAAGAATCTTAAAATACCTATCCCCCTGCACTCTCCTAGTTTTCATAGGACCACACAAATCAGTATGCACAAGATCAAGTAAATTGTCTGCAGTGAAAGATTTACCTTTGAAGTTTGAGGAAGACATTTTCCCCAGTTGACACTCTCTACACAAAGGATTCTCCAGTTTGCATAGCACAAGCAATCCTCTAACTACCTTGATCTTATTGGCCTTCACAATATTATCAAAGTTTACATGGCAGAGTCTCCTATGCCATATCCAACTATCATCAAACTTAGCCATTAGACATGTATTGATATTTGCATTCAGTTGAAATCAATTACCTCTGGTCTGCATACCAGTGGCCATCAGTTCACCACTTTTTCCTTTTATTTTACACACTCCATCTCTCAATTCTAGAGTGAGTCCATTGTCATTTAGCTGGGCAACACTCAAAAGGTTATGTCTGAGACCTACCCAGTACATATTATCAACACTGCTTTTTCCATGCAGAGAGATGGACCCTCTCCCTTTTACCATACAAGGTGCATCATTACCAAATCGGACCACACCACCATCATACACTTCCAGAGACAAAAACTTGCTCCGATCACCAGTCATATGGTGAGAATAGCCACTGTCAATAATCCACTCATTGGAATTATCAAAGTGGGATACAAGATTTTTCTTGTCTGACACATTCCTTAACTACTACAAACACAATTTCTTCATTTTCTTCATCTTCTAATTCCTCATCAATGACACCTTCATCAACTGCTACAAAACAGTTTTTCCTGTTTCCTCCTTTGAACTTCTTGAACTTCTCTGGTTTGCCCTTATTATCTCCATTAGGATAGATTACAACAATGTGCCCTATCCTATTGCAAGAAAGGAACTTCAAAGGGAGCTTACCTCTGTATTTACCAGTTCCCTTAGAAAATCTCTTGGAAAGAAGAGCTTCAAATTCCATCAAGATCTCCTCATCATCCATTTCTCTTCTTTGTCTTGGTTCACAACTGGTACTAGCTTCTTTACCCTTTCTAGATGGTGCAAGAGATACTCTAAAGGCTGATTCAATCTTTTGAATACTACCATCATAATTATTTAGCTCATAAGCTATCAACTTAGCAATGATGGAGTCTAGAGATACCTTTGTCTTGTCTATAGACCTCAACTCCTGAATAGTAGCAACCCTTATTGAATAGATCAGTGATAAGGATCTCAAAACTTTGCTAACAATAGTGGAATCATCTATTTTACCACATGTACTCTTGATGTCTCCAACAATAGTTTTGATTCTTATTCCATATTGTTGAATGGTCTCTCCTTCAACCATCTGCATGTCTTCAAACTTTCCCCTAAGGCTCTCTTCCTTAGCTTGTTTCACATGCTCATCACTACCATAGATATTCTCCAGAGTATCCCATACTTCTTTGGGATTGTCTTTATCCTAAACATCAATAAACTCAATGTCAGATAGACTATTGATTAGGGCTTCCATGACTTGCCCATTCTCCTAAATCTCTCTTTTTTGGTCATCAGTGAGAGTACTGATGGGAATAACGTAAGCATTCTCAAAATAGCTCCAGTGTTGAGCACCCATGCTTCTAATGTAGATCTTCATTATGTCCTTCCATATCTTGCAGTTATCTCTATTGAACTTAGGATTTTCCCTCTTCATCATTAGAGTAGGATCTTTTCCCCAAGTGGTTAAGCTTAAAACACAAAGGACCTAGAAGATGCTCTGATTCCAATTGATGAATAAATGATGAATAGTTAGTACAAAATTGGTACTGAGAGGGGGGGTGAATCAGTACAGACAAAAACTTTCCCTGAATCAGTTTGACTACAAAGACTACACTTAACTAGTCAAGAGTAACACTGATCCAAAACAAAGTACTACTGGTAAAACCAAGAATGACTGTGACAAGCATAAATGGTTATCACTTAGATCTTCATCACACCTAACATCTCCTTTCCACTTCACTCATATGCATAAATAGGTAATACATCAAAAATGTAAAGACTACTGGTTCAACATGCATTACCACTTGACAAAAAATATTAAAGCATCACATGAAAAGCGTCACACATGACACACTAATTTTTTAACGTGGAAACCCAACTGGGAAAAACCACAGTGGGGATGAATAACCACAAGTTGTTCTTTGAACTCTTTTGAAGTCCACTCTGTTAGGAGCCTTGTCCGATTAAAGACTTTTACAATAGGTTCTACTAGGAACCGATCCTGCTAGGGATCACCCAGTTAAGGGATGGCTAAATACCCGGTTAAAGGTTAGAACCTTGTTAAAGGTTACCTTGCAAGAGGATTTGAAGAACTTGTTGAACTGAGTCACCCTGTTAAAGGATTTACACAAAATCTTGTTAAAGCTACCCGGTCAAGGGATTTTCCAACTGCTGAAATGGTTAAAAGTCAATAGGTAATCCACTGATTTGATAACAGCACACAATGCCAAGGCAGATCCTCTTTAGCTCCTTTTCTTCTACAATCACACTTTGTAGGTATCAACACACTTCTCCAGTCTAGCAAGAATCAAGTATCTCTTCACTTGGATACTTACATAAAATTTGCCAACAACTTTATAATGAAAAACATAAAAGACCCTATAGGAAACAGATAGGTCGATAGCATAAACCCTAAACCCTAAACATTTAGGTTTAACAATTCAGTCGGTTCAATACAAACTATTAATCACACTGCATTCAATACAACAGTCTTGAACAGATCTCAAGATGTTCTCCAACGTTCATTCTTTGCCGCTTTAGGAAGTCAATAACCCATCATGCATTCTCCACCATTTATAGGGACTTCACTCATTCTCGAGGTAGATAGGATCAATCTCCATGCAAGATCCTCAAGGAAATTCTTCATGCGCACAAGGCTGACATGGCAACACTTATCTGGTCTTCATTACAATGCTAACTCATCACAAGATGTCATCAGTTGAATCGCACAAGCTTGGAATGCATCAACCAGAAACCCTGAAGCTGAGACTACCAACTGGTAGTCATGCCAAATGAAACCCCAATACAAAACTTCCCATATACTGGTTCTCATTCCAACATACCGATTCACCTTGAACAAACATACCACTTAACTTTTTCACATATACCAGTTCACAACATCATACCGGTTCTCTTGCTGGTTTGCTTACTACAATATATCAGTTCATACTTCAGCATATTGACATCAATGACAACATACAATATCATTATGTCATCAAGCTCTGCACATATGCCAACACAACTTTTGAGTTAATTTTCTCTACTGGATCAATCTGCTTCAAAGGATTTTTAACAACATGCTAACCATCATCATATCTAAATGCTCTGATCTCTTTTCCAAGGTTCTTGTCCACCTTCACATTTGCACTTTCCACTATCTTTCTTTTTCTTTTATTGTAGCATTGGTAGGCTTTTCTCTTTGTTGAATATCCCAAGAAAATTCCTTCATCACTTCTAGCATGAAATTTTCCTATATCTTCATCTCTCTTGATATTAACATTTTCTACCAAATACTCTGAAATATCTCACAGTAGGAACATGACCAAACCATATCTCATAAGGGGTCTTACTGGTATCACCTTTGATGTGAACTCTATTGAATGTGTAAATAGGAGTGCTAATAGATTCTCTCCAGTAGATCTTCAGAACATTCCCTTCAACCAACATAGTCCTTTCAACATCCAAGACAGTTATTTTCTTCCTTTCAACAACTCCATTCTATTGAGGGGTTCGAGGAGCAGATAGTTGTCCTCTAATCCCATGCTTCTCACATAATGAATTAAATTCACTAGAACATAATTGTCCTCCTCTGTCAAATCTTAGACACTTCACTTTCAATATAGACTCAATCTAAACCTTTGCTTTGAATATGTTGAATTTGTCCAATGCTTCTGATTTCTCCTTCAAAAAGGCAACCCACATCATCTTGGAATAATCATCAATCAACAACATAAAATATCTATCAATCTGCACACATCTAACATTTGTAGGTCCAAATAGGTCAGTGTTGACAAGATCTAGCAATCCATCAGATGTATACTGCTTTCTCTTGAAAAAAATCCTTGTTTGCTTACTCAACTGACATTCTTACATACCAGAATAGCAGGCTTAACAATCTTAGGCAAATATCTAACAACTTTAATTGAATTGATCTTAGTCATTGAATCAAAGTTAACATGACACATTCTCCTATTCCACAACCAACTCTCATCAATCTAAGAAATCAAACAACTTTTCTCACCAACATTCAAATGAAAAATGTTACCTTTAGTCTTAGTTCTAGATGCAATCTGTATACCAAAGGCATTTAGGATCTTGCATTTTCCATTTTTGAATTATATATCATAATCTTTATCAACCATCTATCCAACACTCAAAATATTATACTTCAAACATTCAACATACAAAACATCTTCAATATTATGCTTACCATCAAAGGATATAGAACCTCTACCATGGATCACATAGGATTTGTCATCTCCAAATATTACTATTCCACCATCATAGCTTACCATACTTGCAAATTTTCTTTTATCACCGGTCATATGATGTGAACAACCATTTTCAATCACCCATTCATCTCTTTCCTCAACTTTAGCAGCTAAATATTTCTCCGTAATAGTACAACTAGTGGAATCAATAGGTATAGGTCCATCTTCTTTAATGACAAGGAATAAAACTCCATCTCCTTTTGATTCTTCATCTATAACACATTCATTAATAACATAATAGAAATTCTTTTGATTTCTATACTTCCAGTTAGACTTGTAAGGCTTATCGTACTTCCCATGCTTCTCATATCTATCATTCCTATCAAGCTTATCAAACTTCTCATGCCTATCATATTTAGCCATTCTCTTCGGGCATCTAGAAGCAAAATGTCCTATCTTACTGCAAGAGAAACATTTCAAAGGCAATTTTCCATCATACTTACCATCTCCTTTAGGCAATCTCTGGGAGATCAATGCTTCAATCTCATCTAGCTCTCTTTCTTGATCTTCCATCTCTCTTCTCTCTCTTTCATATCTGGATATTCTACACTCATTAGGATCATACTTTTTCTTTCCAGATACAAATATTGATGCTTTAAAGGTTGTCTCAGACTTTCCATGTGATTCTCCAAATTCACTCAGTTCAAAAGAAGCAATCTTCCCAACCAACATATCTCTTGTAACTATAGTCACACTTTGGATCTCATCAATAACAACTACCTTGTGTTTATAGGTAGGAGACAATGATCTCAACACCTTAGAAAAAATTTCATCTTCTTCAAGGGTTCCACCAGCACATCTGATACCTAGGACAAGTTCATTCACTTTAGCCATGAAAGAGTGTATCTTCTCATCTTCTCCCATCTTCAACATCTCATAATTTCCTTTCAAACTCTTCAACTTAGCAACTTTCACTTGTTTGTCTCCTTCATACAAGGTCTCAATATTTTCCTAGATCTCATGTGTGGTTTGAAGTCCCATTACATTTTTCATCTCTAAATTAGTCAAGGAATTAAGAAATGCTTCCTTCACTCTGATGTTATTTTCAGCTTCCTTCATCTCATCAGTCGTAACTATTCCATTTTAAGGAATATAATAAGCATTCTTTGTGATCTTCTAGTAATCTTCTCCAAGACATCTCAAATACACCTCCATCTAGTTCTTTGATATAACATAGTTACTTCCATCAAATCTCAAGCTTTCCTTCTTAAAGATAACACCTCGAATTGCCATCCTGAATCTCCCCAAGTTGTTAAGCTTCTTTTTGAGGATCTATCTTTGATACCAATTGTTGGCAACAACAATGAATAAAAATGAGAGAGGTGGGGGTGAATTAGTTTTCACTGGATTCTACAAACCTAATCACAAATTCAAATCTGATAATCTCCAGCAATAACAAAGATAAGAAAATTGAAAGCAAAACACCAAGATTTTGATGTGGAAAACCTAGTTAAGGGAAAAACCACAGTGGGAACCTACCCACAGTAAGATGATACTCTATAGTAGTATGTAAAAATATTACAATGGGGAATGCACATGTATTCAGGCACACTACCTAGAGCTCACTGTTCAAATACAATGACCTGAAAGGCTACAACCTTCAGGGAAATCTCACTGACTTACAACAAGATATAGACTACAATCTGGAAGAAATAAACTGAAGAAATTGCATCTCCAAATGCCTGATTACAATTTTAGTTAAGCATAAATATCTGCTCTACAACACCAATCTCTTCTCAGTCACAATGTCAAAGGATGAAACACTTGTTCGCACATACACCACTCTCTAATAATGCAAACACAATCTCTATATCCAAATTTCATCAATATATCACCTATATATACAATTCATCAACAAGGTCAGCTAAACCCTCAACTTACAATTACAAAATTACATCAAACGATACAAAGATTAACCACCAAACTAATATAATGATTTACATAACATAACATGGACCTAATTTAAATTCCCAAATGCTCAACACCACTGGTAATCATGCCAAGATCAACCGCAAAACACTACACCACCAGAGATAAAACATAACACAAAAATGATCACCAGTTCATGAAAAACTCCAATAAGTCGCACAACGATCAATGTGGATCAACAAAATAAAAAGGACACAATTAGGAAATATTAGCAAGCAAGTTAGAATCACCAGTAATAGCTACACCAACACCGTTTATCAAATCTTCATCGATCAACATCTTGATGAATACTAAGAGGGGGGGGTGAATTAGTATACCAATAAATACTGTAGTCAAACTTTCAAACAGTTTAGAAAATAACTAGTACAACAGATTCACTAATAAACTGGTTAAGATAAGTGCAAACCAAATAGAAAACAAAGCATTCACCCACAAGAGCACAATCACCATAACATAGGATATTTGACATGGAAACCCAAATGGGAAAAACCACGATGAGCAGAAACTCACAAGTAACTATCTACAGAATAGTAACCAAACCGATTAAGGTCATACAATGTTCTTCACCAGAACAGATCCTATTAGGAATCTAGATCTCTGTTAGGAGATAAGTCCTGTTAAAGACTACCTTGTTAAAGGATTTTAGATCCACAGTTGTGAACCACCTTGTTAGAGGATTTACAAAGGATTTGATGAGCCTACCCGGTTAAGGGCTCTAGACTTGTCGAAGATGTGAGTAATCAACAAGTGAATGATCTAGCTAATAGCATAGTCTTCTTAATTAGATCCTTGACAACTCCTTGTTAATGCATTTCAACATTACTTCAGTCTTCAATATCTCCACACTCTATCTCTTCACATAGACCTAATCTTCTCTTCAATGATCGCACATAACCATTTCAATTCTATATCTCACATATCACACATCTCACATGCAAACCCTAGACATGATGTCCTTATAAAGGAAACTAATTTCATGTTGGTCCAATAGGATTAGACTACAAGTTCCTAGGTTTAGTGTATATAGACACATTTGGTAACATGACACAAAAACACCACCAAAGTGTCGGTGGATGATAACTCATCACACATTATAGTAAAACTAGTTGGTAACTCATCATAGAGTAATACTGGTTAATACAATATACCGATTACCGATTGTCAAAAATGAAGACTGCTAGATCATAGTGTTTTGATCAAAAGTTAACTAACGTTTGGTTCCTTCGTAGCGCTTGAGCTCCTCAAACCGCTTGGGATCCTTGTACTGCTTGGGGTCCTCATATCACTTGGGGTCCTTGTACCGCTTGAGCTCCACGAACCACTTGGGATCTTCATAACGCTTGGGGTCCTTGTACCGCTTGTGGTCTTTATACAATCTCTGATTGGTAAACCATTTTCTACAAAACACCGATAGTCTAAAGACTATACATTCAATAATACATAATACAGGTTGGAACAATTACCGGTTGAGCATAACTCATACATCAAGAAAGTGTGTCCATCAATGACAATCAAAACATCATCAAAATGCTAACACATCCGAACCTCAAGAACACTCAAACAACAACAACTATCATGAAGATAGATAATTTGCGAAGCAACAAATAATGAACCATGTGAAATAAAGATACACAAGAACATCCCAACCAATATCCCAAAATCTCAGATACTGAGTTGATCACACTGAAATAAACTAGAGGAAATACTGAACTCAACAAAGAACCAAAACAACAAAACAAAACTGGAAAACTAGATCATAAGATCTTCTCAATCTACAATCACAAGAGCAAATCAAAGGAATATGTTGACATTAATGATAACAACATATCCTAGCAGCAACAATGGCCAATAGTCATATGTTGTCCTAAGGGGTCATATGATGTCCTATGACCCCTTAAGATACAATATGACCCCTTATGACATAATATGACCCCTTAGCACAACATATGACCCCTAAAAACACCATATGGTGTCCTAAGGGGTCATAGGACATGATATGACCCATTAGGACACAATATGCCCCTAACAAAACTTAAGGGGTCATAGGGTGCCATATGACCCCATAGGACACCATACGACCCCCAATGACACTATATGGTGTCTTAAGGGGTCATAAAACATGATATAATTGCTTAGGATACCATATGACCCATAACAACACCATATGGTCTCTTTAGGGGTCATAGAACACCATATGACCACTTAGGACACAATATGACCCCTAATGACACCTAAGGGGTCATATCCTATCATTAGGGGTCATATGACCCCTTAGGACACCATATGTCCCTTAACAATACCATATGTTATCCTAAGGGGTCACATGGTGTCCTAAGGGGTCATGTCGTGTACTAGGATATTAAAAGGGGTCATATGGTGTCCTAAGGGGTCATCTTGTGTCTTAAGGTGGCAAGATGAACCATTATTAGAATATAAAAAGTAGTGCCAATACTTCTTACAAATATAAGTTCAGATCACCCTCTAAGAGAAAGCATGAGATTCAAGGATGAAAATAATAAACCAGTATGCTCCCCTTCTGATCTAGGAGCATCCCTGGTTCTTGGAAATCTTACATCAACCAAAAATATTTATTTTCAATTGGTTTCTATTTTGTAGTTTTAGCATTTCTTTCTGTATTTTCTTACCAGATCTTGTGGAGCTAGATTTTTCTTGTAATCGCAATTATCTTCCTTATTCGTGAACCACGAAATGTTTGGATCTTTTTCTGACAATGCTTTCAAATTCCAAAACAGTTTTCTGGCTTAGAACACTGGAACTGCTTGGACCTATTTGCTTTTGGCAAATCTTGCAGATCCTTTTAGTAGCTTTTGGAGCCTCAGTTCATTGATTCCAATGTTCCTTGGGGTGTGATTGATCTTTCCTCTAATCCGCACTTCTTTCTTTGGATTTTCCAAAGGATTTTCATTGAAGGAGGCCAACCTCGTGGTTTTACATGTTTGATCTTATTCTTCGACATTTGATCCCTCTTGGGCTGATCGGATCCCTCTTGAGAATATAAATCAATGTAATTAAGTATCATAATTCATTCAAGAGAAGATAGAAGATATATCTTAAGATTTAGAGGTCTGGAGTTAACTGATTCTATAATTGAGCATGTATGTAGCAGACAAGTGAGCCAAATCTTGTAGCCTAGATGTTACTGGCCGTTTGTAATCATTTTTTATGATCTAATTCATTCAGTTTTGTATTTCCTCCATAATCATATCTTTCTTTCATTGTGTTTACTCTTGTTGCACTATTTGAATTGATCTCATTTCAATGTCCCTCTTAACTGTGACTGCACCAAGAGGTTGAGCTAGTGGTTTTACATGTTTAATCTTGTTCTTTGGCATTTGATTCCTCTTGGGCTGACAGGATCCCTCTTGAGAATATAAATCAATGTAATTAAGTATCATAATTCATTCAAGAAAAGATAGAAGATATATCTTAATATTTAGAGATCCAAAGTTGACTGATTCTTTAATTGAGCATGTATGTAGCAGGCCAATGAGCCAAATCTTGTAGCCCAGATGTTACTAACCATTTGTAATCAGTTTTCATGATCTAATTCATTCAGTTTTGCATTGCCTCCATGATCTTGTCTTTCTTTCATTATGTTTACTCTTGTTGCATAGTCCAGATTGATCTCATTGATGTCCCTCCTAACTGTGACTGCACCAAGTGGTATCCGAGTGAGATTTAAATTAGGAGATTGCATTATCTTGAAGATCTTGTTGTGGGGTGGTAGACTGTAGATCTAACCTATGACTACAAAGAACTAGTGTGAAGATGGCTTGAAGAGGAAATAGGAATCATGGAGCATGTGAGAATGCAGACCTTGTTGTGATAGAAATGTTGAGAGGAATTGTAGTCCGGTTGGAAGTTGTTGAAACAACCTAAAGAAGAGGTTGACATATTGAAGATGTGAGAGAAGATGAAGAAGAAGAAGCACTGGGAGAACAAGTAGAAAATCCACCTACAATTGATTTGGATGAGGAAAGGTTATTGAGGGTTTTGAGTAGGGCTAACACTAAACCATATTTTACCCCACCGAAGTATGATGAAAAATTGGATACAGATGAATTAATGGATTAGATCTTAGAGATGGAGAAGTATTTTGATTTTGAAAACACCCCAAAAGAATGAAAGGTGAAATATTCTTATACTTCGTTGAAAGGTCATGCATCTCTTTGATAACTCAATGATGAACCACTAGTACCAAACTGGTACTGAGAGGGGGGGGTGAATCAGTACAAACACTAATATCATCCAAAACTAGTTTGACAGCAAATACTCCAAAAGACTAACAAACAGGGACACCGATAAAACAGAGTGCAACCAACAACATCCAGTATAGCTCAACCAATCATGAACCAGTCACTTAATAAGCTTTCCTCTTGGCCCAATACCACAATATCATTATATTCTCATGCATAAATAAGTAAACTTAACCATCAGATATTCACAACAGTGAGTTCAATGTGTTTTATAGACAGGCATAAAACATAGAACCTTCATATGCTTAAAAGGTAAGACAAAGCATCACAAGAAAAAAGCATTTCACATGACACACATATTTTTCACGTGGAAACCCAACTAGGAAAAACCATGGCAGGGATGAATACCCACAAGCTGCTTTCTGAACTCTTTAGAAGTCTGCTTTGTTAGGAGCCTTGTCTGGTTAAGGACATTACAATAGGTTCTGGTAGGAACCGATCCTGTTAGGGAACACCCGGTTAAGGGTTAAACCCAATAGGGTCACCTTGTTAGAGGATTTCAAGAACTCAATAGCTGAAAGGATTTCTTAAGCTTCTCAAGCTTCTCAGAACTCATTAGCCTCAAGTTACCCGGTTAAGGGATTTGAAACAAGCCAGTTAAGACCACTCGATTTAAGGGATTTTGAATCAAGCCAGTTAAGGCTACCCTATTAGGGGATTTTACAATTGTTGAAGTGGTTAGAAATCAACAGGTATTACAATGATCTGTTAACAGCACTTAATGCTAATACAGATCCGTTTAGGCTCCTCTTTTCCTTCTACACATTCACTTTGCAAGTATCTCTTCTCTCCTATGGTCTGGCAAGAATCTCGTATCACTTTCCTTGGATACACACTCACAACTTCTGCCAACAACCTTAGATAGAAACCCAACATCGACCTTATAGGAAACATACAGGTCAGTAGCAAAAACCCTAAACCATAAACCTGTTATGTTAAGTAATTCAAACGGTTCGATCCTGACCATTGAATCATACTGCATTAAATGCAACAATCTTGAATCGATCTCAAGGCATTCTCCATCATCCATTATCCATGTTTTCATGGTAGCTGATAACCCATCACGCATTATCACCATTTGACAAACTTTGCACTTTCCCGAGGTGGATAGGAATAGTCTTCTTCATGCAAGATCCTTCACGCGCATAGAGCTTATGTGGCAACATGATCTGTCCTCCATCATACTGCTAACTCATCACACGAAGATTACCGATTGAGTCACTTGAGTTGCTCCAACCAAAAACCCTGAATTGGAAGCTACCTACAACCCAGTAACCATATAGTGCTTCCATGTGGCAGTTCACATAACTACATGCCAGTTCACCTTGAACAAATGTGCCGCTTCACTTTGGCATATAAACTGGTTCATACATATGTCGCTTCTTCTCTCTTCACCTATCACATGTGCCGATTCTTACCATGTCTCATATTGACATCAATGACAACATACAATATCATTATGTCTTCATGCCAGTTTACATAAGGCTCATGTCGGTTCACATAATGCCAACAATCTCCCCCTTTGCAATTGATGGCAATATACAAAAGATATCTTCTCTACTTCACATCTTCTCCCCATTTGCTACAGATATCTTTTCGCTTCACTCTCACTCCTTCTCCCCCTTTGACAACAATCCCAAAGTGGAGGTACAATCATCACTATTTCATCATGCTGCTCCCCCTGAGGAGTAGCATGCATAAACACACCAATCAAAAAAAGATTTGTCTTTTTAGTACCTGACTAATGTGGAACAATCACTTTTAGTTCACCTCCTGAAGGGGCAATACCCCTAATTCACCTCTCAAATGCACAAATGTTGCCTTTGGGAGAGGCTTGGTGAATATGTCTGCTAACTGCTCCTTACTGGACACATGCTCCAGTGCAATCTCTTTGTTCTAAACCTTTTCCCTTAAGAAATGATACTTAAGATCAAAATGCTTGGTTCTAGAATGTAAAACCGGATTCTTTGATAAATTGATAGCACTTGTGTTATCACAGAATATACTTATCAGTTCAGATATAGGAATCTTGAAGCCTTCCAGTACATGCTTCATCTAGATTGTCTGAGTGCAGTTCATGAAAGCTGCAACATACTCTGCTTCTGCTGTGGACTGAGAGATGTAACTCTGCTTTTTACTCATCCATGAGACCAGTCTACCACTGAGAAATAGTGCACCACCGGTTGTGCTCTTCCGGTCATCCACATTACCAGCCCAATCAGGATCTGTGAATACTTTTAGATTGAAATTATTGTTGTATGGGTACCACAATCCATAGTCAATTGTTCCCTTCAGATACCTAAGAATCCGCTTGACTGCACTCAAGTGAGATTCTCTTGGACTCTTCTGGAACCTTGCAGTGATGCCAATTTCATGTGCAATATCCGGTCTGCTATGCACTACATAATGCAACTTACCAATCATTGACCAGTATTCCTTCTCATCAACTGATGTGGAATCATCCTCCTTTGTCAATTTGCAACCGGTCACCATTGGTGTACCAACCGGTTTGCTATCTTCCATGCCAAAAGTCTTCAACACCTCTTTGACATATTTGGACTAAGTGATAAAGATTCCATCATTCATCTGCTGGATCTGCAGTCCAATGAAGAACTTAATCTCCCCTATGAGTGACATCTCAAACTCTTTCTTCATTTCATCAGCAAACTCATGACTCATCTTGTCATCTCCTCCAAAGATAATGTCATCAACAAAAACTTCACAGATTAGGATTTGATCTTCTTCAGACTTCAAGTAGATATTGCTATCTTCACTTGTTCTCTCAAATCCAATCTTCACAAGATGGGAATGTAGGTGCTCATACCATGCCCTAGGTGCTTGCTTTAGACCATATAATGCTTTGTGTAGCCTACATAACATGTCACTGTCTTCAGATAGGGTAAACCCATCTGGTTGCTCAATATACACCTCCTCTTCAAGTACACCATTTAGGAATGCAGATTTTACATCCATTTGATATACCTTGAATCTCTTAAAAGCTGCATATGCAAGAAGCATACAAACTCCTTCCAATCTGGCTACAAGAGCAAAGGTTTCCCCATAGACTTCACCTTCTTCTTGAGCATATCCTTTGCATACCAGTCTGGCTTTATTCCTAATCACTGTGCCATCCCCACTCATCTTATTTCTGAACACCCATTTGGTGCCGATGACATTTTTATGCTCTAGTCTAGGTACCAAGGACAATGTACCATTTTTCTCTATCTGGTCAAGTTCTTCTTCCATTGCCTTGATCCAGTCTTCATCTTTATGAGACTCTTTGAATGACTTGGGCTCAAATTCAGAGATCATACATGAGTTTTCTCTGATCTTTCTTCTGGTAAGGATTCCTACATCCTTGTCACCTATGATCTGCTTAGGATCATGATTCAACTTGACATACCGACGAATGATCTTAACTGGTTCTTCTTGCTTTTCTTCTTCATCCTCATCTTCATTAGTATCAGCATTCACCGATCCAGGAACAATGTTACTGGTACTAGGTTGATTGACAACTAGTTACCAGAAGGTTGCAATCGGTTCATTTACAACTTGCTCACTGCCAGTTTCCTCAGTCTTCTCAGAGGATTCATCAACTCTTACATTGATGCTTTCCATAATTCTCTGAGTCCTATTGTTGTAGCACTTGAAAGCTTTACTCTTAGTGGAATATCCTAGAAGTATTCCTTCATCACATTTAGCTTCAAATTTTCCCTGATGTTCACTCCTCTTGATGTAACATTTTCTACCAAATACCTTAAAGTAGTTAACCACAAGTGTCTTACCAGTCCAATACTCATAAGGAGTTTTGTCCTTGCCCTTTTTGATGAGTACCCAGTTCATAGTGTAGACTGCAATGCTCGCCGCTTCTCTCCAAAAGGTGTGAGCAACCTTTCCTTGGATCAACATAGTTCTAGCTGCTTCAACCACAGTCCGATTATTCCTCTCTGCTAGGCCATTCTGCTGTGGAGTCCAGGGGGCAGACAGCTGTCTCATGATGCCAAATTCTTCACAGTACTTGTTGAATTCACTGGAAGTGAATTCCCCTCCTTCATCAGTTTTGAGACACTTGATCCTTTTACCACTTTCCTTCTCCACTAATGCTCTGAAAGCTTTGAATTTCCCAAAAGCTTCAAACTTTTCTTTCAAGAATGTGACCCACATCATTCTTGAGTAGTCATCAATGAGAATCATGAAGTACCTATCACCCTGCACACTTCTAGTTTTCATAGGACCACATAAATCAGTATGCACAAGATCAAGCAAGTTATCAGTAATGAAAGATTTACCTTTAAAAGTTGAGGAAGACATTTTCCCCAATTGACATTCTCTACACAAGGTATTATCTGGTTTGCTCAGCACCGGCAACCCTTTAATTGCCTTGATCTTACTAGCCTTCACAATGTTGTCAAAGTTCACATGACAGAATCTCCTATGCCATATCCAGCTATCATCAAGCTTAGCCATAAGACATGTACTTATATTAGCATTTAGATGAAATAAGTTACCTTTAGTCTGCATGCCAGTGGCTACCAATTTACCATCTTCACCTTTGATTCTGCAAACTCCATTCTTGAATTGCAGAGTGAGACCACTGTCATTTAACTGGGCAACACTTAGAAGGTTGTGTCTGAGACCATCAACCCAATACACATTGTCAGCACTAATTTTTCCATTCAAGGAGATGGACCCTCTTCCTTTGACCATGCATGTTGCATCATTGCCAAAGTAAACCACACCACCATCATACACTTCTTATGATAGAAACTTGCTCTAATCACCAGTCATATGGTGAGAGCAGCCACTATCAATGAGCCACTCATTGGAATCATCAAACTAGTAGAAAAGAGCCTTCTTGTCTGCCACATCTTCCTTTACAACAACGAACACAATGTCTTCATTCTCTTCATCTTCTGATTCCTCATCTGTGACACCTTCATCAACTACCACAAAACAATTTCTTCGGTTTCCTCCTTTGAATTTCCTGAACCTTTCCATTTTGTCCTTGTTGTCACTAATAGGATAGTTCATAGCAATATGTCCTATCTGGTTACAACAGAGACATTTCAAAGGAAGCTTACTTTTGTATTTACCAGTCCCTTTTGGAAATCTCTTGGCAAGAAGAGCTTCAAATTCCATCAAAAACTCTTCATCCTTCATTTCTCTATTCTGATTGGGTTCCCCACTAGTGCTAGCCTCTTTTCCTTTTCTAGATGGTATAGCAGAAGCTTTAAAAGCTGATTCTAACTTTTAAACACTACCATCAAAGCTATTCAGCTCATAGGCTATCAACTTGGCTATGATGGAGTCCAAGGATGCCTTAGACTTGTATATTGATCTCAGCTCCTGAATAGAAGCAACCCTTATTGGATAGACCGGCAACAAGGATCTCAGGACATTACTTACCACAGTGGAATCTTCTATTTTGCCACCTGCACTCTTTATTTCTCCAACAACTATTTTGATTCTTATTCCATATTGCTAAATGGTCTCTCCTTACACCATTCACATGTCTTCAAACTTTCCTCTCAGGCTCTCTTCCTTAGCCTGTTTTACATGCTCATCACCACCATAGATATTTTCAAGAGCATCCCATACCTCTTTGGGATTTTCCTTTCCCTGAACATCAATAAACTCAATGTCAAAAAGACTACTGATGAGGGCTTCCATGACTTGCGCATTTTCTTATATCTCTCTCTTTTGGTCATCGGTGAGAGTACCGGTAGGAACAACATATACATTTTCAACATAACTCCAATGTTGAACACCCATGCTTTTGATGAATATCTTCATCCTGTCTTTCCATATACCAAAGTTTTCCCTGTTGAACTTTGGACCTTCCCTCTTCATCATTTGGCTAGGATCTTTTCCTCAAGTGGTTAAGCTTACAACACTGAGGACCTCGAGTGCTCTGATACCAATTGATAACTCAATGATGAACCACTAGTACCAAACCGGTACTGAGAGGGGGGGGTGAATCAGTACAAACACCAATATCATCCAAAACCAGTTTGACAGCAAATACTCCAAAAGACTAACAAACAGGGAGACCAGTAAAACATAGTGCAACCGGCAACATCCAGTATAGCTCAACCAGTCATGAACTAGTCACTCAATAAGCTTTCCTCTTGGCCCAATACCATAGTATCATTATATTCTCATGCATAAATAAGTAAACTTAACTATCAGATCTTCACAACAGTGAGTTCAATGTGTTTTATAGACAGGCATAAAACATAGAACCTTCATATGCTTAACAGGTAAGACAAAGCATCACAAGACGAAAGCATTTCACATGACACACATATTTTTCACGTGGAAACCCAACTGGGAAAAACCACAGTGGGGATGAATACCCACAAGCTGCTTTTTGAACTCTTTAGAAGTCCGCTCTATTAGGAGCCTTGTCCAGTTAAGGACATTACAATAGGTTCTGGTAGGAACCGATCTTTTTAGGGATCACCCGGTTAAGGGATACCCGGTAGGGTCACCTTGTTAGAGGATTTCAAGAACTCAATAGCTGAAAGGATCTCCTAAGCTTCTCAAGCTTCTCAAAACTCATTAGCCTCAAATTACCCGGTTAAGGGATTTGAAACAAGCTGGTTAAGACCACTTGATTTAAGGGATTTTGAATCAAGCCAGTTAAGGCTACCCTGTTAGGGGATTTTAGAACTGTTGAAGTGGTTAGAAATCAGTAGGTATTACAATGATCTGTTAACAACACTTAATGCTAATGCAGATCCATTTAGGCTCCTCTTTTCCTTCTACACATTCACTTTGCAGGTATCTCTTCTCTCCTATGGTCTGGCAAGAATCTCGTATCACTTTCCTTGGATACACACTCACAACTTTTGCCAACAACCTTAGATAGAAACCCAACATCGACCTTATAGGAAACATACAGGTCGGTAGCAAAAACCCTAAACCTGTTAGGTTAAGCAATTCAAACGGTTTGATCCTGACCGTTGAATCATACTGCATTAAATGCAAGAATCTTGAATCAATCTCAAGACATTCTCCATCGTCCATTATCCACCATTTTCATGGCAGCTGATAACCCATCATGCATTATCACCGTTTGACAGACTTCGCACTTTCTTGAGGTGGATAGGAATAGTCTTCTTCATGCAAGATCCTTCACGCACATAGAGCTTATGTGGCAACATGATCTATCCTCCATCATACTGCTAACTCATCACACAAAGATTACCGATTGAGTCACTTGAGTTGCTCCAACTGGAAACCCTGAAGTGGAAGCTACCTACCACCCGGTAACCATACAGTGCTTCCATGTGCCGGTTCACATAACTACATGCCGGTTCACCTTGAACAAATGTGCCACTTCACTTTGGCATATAAACCGGTTCATACATATGCCAGTTCTTCTCTCTTCACCTATCACATGTGCCAGTTCTTACCATGTCTCATATTTACATCAATGACAACATACAGTATCATTATGTCTTCATGCTAGTTTACATAAGGCTCATGCCGGTTCACATAATGCCAACACTCTTTGATGGGAACATTTGCAACTTGATAGACATAGAAGAGGTAAAGAGAAGATGAAATCATGGGAGCAAATGATTGCCAAGTTGAAATTGAAGTTTATGCCAGTTGATTACAAAGTAAATCTGTTATGGAAGTTACAAAACTTGAAGCATAAGGAATCAAATGTGAAGGAGTATATCAAAGCATTCTACAAGTTGAATATCAGATCCAGACATGTCGATGATGAGGTTGAACAAGTTGCGAGATATTTGAATGGATTGCAAATGTCTATAAAAGATGAACTCAATTTGATCAGGTTATAGATTGTTGAAGAAGCTTATCAATATACCCTAAAAGAAGAAGAGAAGTTGAACAAAAGACATGAGCAGAGACAAAGAGGTAGAGGTGGAAGGTTTTCCAGAGGAATATTTCAAAGAGGAAGAGGATATCTAGAGGAAAAGGAACCTGTGCAGATCAGAACAATGAAGTAAGCAAAGATGGTAGTTCATATCAGAATGATGAAAAAAATTTCTATTGAAGAAGAGAACCTGATAGTTACCAGAATGAGGGTTTTGGAAAAGATGACATAAGACAAGATTAGAGAGTGTTTAGAGGAACTTTCTTTAAGTGTGTAGAAAGGCATCATTCTTTTGAATGTAAGAAGATAGAGAATAATTGAAAAATAGCATTGGTAGAAGAAATCCCCACCAAATTAGCTAACAAACTAGAAGATGGAGAATTTTTGATAATGAGGAGAGATTTGTGTCATACCGGAGAGGATGAGGAGCCCTTGTAGAGGAGAAATTTGTTCAAGACTAGATGTAAGGTATCTGGTAAGTTTTGTAAAGTGGTTATTGATAGTGCTAGTTTAGATAATCTTGTTTCAGAAGAAATGGTAAATAGATTGAAGTTGGAAAGGTTGAGACACCCTAAGCCTTATCAAATAGCATGGATTCAAGAAGATCATAAGTTGTTAGTAAGTGATAAATGCTTGGTAAAATTGAAAATAGGAAATTATCATGATGAAGTTTTGTGTGATATTATGCCAATGGATATTTGTCACATTTTGTTGCGAAGACCTTGGCAGTTTGATAGAGAGGCAATGCATGATGGAAGAAATAATATATACACTATTGTAGTGAATGGGATGAAGAAAACCTTGTTACCCTTGGAGGAGCCCCTAAATAGTGAAGTCTAAATGAATGCTAGAATTTTTTTGGTGGATGGAAGGAAATTCTTAGATGGAATGAGACATGAGAATGTGTGTTTTGCCTTAGTTCCTAAGAAGACTGAAAAATCCAGAGCATGAGGAAGAATAAATGGAGGAGATAAAAGAGTTACTAATAGAGTATGCAGACATCATCTTAGATAATGTGCCTAATGGATTACCACCTGTGAGGAGTATCAGTCATTGCATTGACCTAATTCTCAGAGCTAGTTTGCCTAACAAAGCTACACACCGGATGATACCGGCAAAGAATGAAGAGTTGAATAGACAAGTGAAAGAATTATTGAATAAGGGTTTGATCCAAGAAAGTTTGAATCCTTGTGCAGTACCAGTAGTGTTAGAACATAAGAAAAATGGAGAATGAAGGATGTGTACCAATTCCAGAGCAATAAACAAGATTACAGTGAAGTACTCATTTCCTTTGCCTAGGATGGATGACATAATGGATTGTTTGAGTGGAGCTAAATACAACACAAAGATAGACTTGAAGAGCGAATATCATTAGATCAGAATCAGAGAAGGAGATGAGTGGAAGACATCATTCAAGACAAATAGAGGATTGTATGCATAGTTGGTGATGCCTTTTGGGTTGACTAATGCACCAAGTACTTTCATGAGATTGATGAATGAAGTATTGAAGAAATTATTGGGTAAGTTTTTTATTGTATATTTGGATGATATTCTGATTTTTAGTAAGACAAAAGAGGAGAATTTGTTGCATTTGAGACAAGTTTTGCAGAGGTTGAAAGAAGAGAAGTTGCTGATAAATCTAATGAAGTGTAGTTTCATGAAGAAAGAGTTAGTCTTTTTGGGATTTGTGATATCAATGGATGGATTGAAGATGGACCCTGAGAAGGTAAAATAAATTGTTGAATGGCCTACATCGGAAATCATTAGGGAGGTAAGATCATTTCATAGATTAGCTAGTTTCTACCGAAAGTTTATCACAAATTCCAGTTCAGTTTGTACCCCTGTGACTGAGACAATGAGAGGAGATAGGAAAGATTTCAAATGGACAACTAGAGAAAATAAGTTTTTAAATGTTGAAGCAAAAGGTGACTAAGTAGCCTGTTTTAGCTTTACCATATTTTAGCAAAGTATTTCAAGCAGACTGTGATGCAAGTGGGAATGTAATTGGAGCCATGTTAAGTCAGAACTTGGAAGAGTAGTAGCTTATTTTAGTGAAAAGTTGAATGATGCAAGAAGGAGATATTTAGTGTATGATCAAGAATTTTATGCCATAGTTCAAGATTTGAAGAAGTGGAGACATTACCTGATGCCTAAGGAATTTGTTTTGTATACCGATCATCAAGCCTTGTAGTATTTGAGTAGTCAAAGTAAGTTGAATCAAAGACACATGGGATGGGTAGAGTTTTTTCAAAGTTACACCTTTGTGTTGAAGCATAGAAGTGGGAATTCAAACAAAGTTGTTGATGCATTGAGTAGAAGAAGAAGTTTACTGACAGAAATGAGAGTGATAGTATTAGGATTTGAAGAGTTGAAGACCTTGTATGATGATAACCCAGATTTTGCAGAACCTTGGAAAGTATGCAGAGAATTGGTTATGGTATATAGAAGTAAGTGGTTGGATTATTTAATTTAGGATGGGATGTTATTCAAAAGAGTTCAGTTGTGTATACCTAAGATTTCTATGAGGGAGAATCTGTTAAAGGAGAAACATAGTGGAGGATTAGCTGGACACTTTGGTGTTGACAAAATAGTAGCTTTGGTGTTGACAAAATAGTACCATTGGTGAGTGAACATTACTTTTGGCCTCAGATTCATAAGGATGTTAGGAAATTTGTGCAGAGCTATAGAAATTGTCAAGTTGTAAAAGGTAGTAGTCAGAATGTGGGATTGTATAAACCTTTGATAGTTCTAGAGAGACCTTGGGAGGACATAAGCATGGACTTCATACTTGGATTGCCTAAGACATAGAGGGAATGATTATATATTTGTGGTGGTGGATATATTCTCAAAAATTTCTCATTTCATACCTTATAAAAACACATCAGATGTAGTACATGTAGCTGACTTATTTTTCAAGGAAGTGGTGAGATTACATGGCTTACCTAAGAGAATAGTTTCAGATAGAGACACTAAGTTTGTTGGTTATTTTTGGAGGATATTTTGAAATAAGATGAAGACAGATTTGGAGTTTAGTTCTACTTTTCACCCACAGATTGATGGATAGATATAGGTAGTAAATAGGAGCTTGGGAAATTTATTGAGATGATTGGTTGGAGAAAAGACCAAAAGTTGGAATTTGATTCTTGCACAAGTCAGGTTTTCCTACAATAATTCAATGAACATGAGTACCAGAAGAACACCTTTTGAGATTATTACTGGAACACACCCTAGAGGAATATCAAATTTGAGAGATATCAATAATGAAGATAAAAGGAGTGCAGAGGAAAAAGAATTTATAGATCATATGAAGCCCTTACATATTCAGGTTAAGCAGGATTTGGAGGATATGAACAACAAGTATAAGGAGAAAGTAGATGAGAAGAGAAGACATAAGGAATTAAAAGTTGGCAATGAAGTGATGGTGTATCTGAGAAAAGAAATATTTCCAATTGGAGCCTATAACAAGTTGTAGATGAGGAAGTCTAGACCTTGCAAGATTTTGAGGAAATTCAATTTCGGAAATGCATATGACATGGAACTACTGGATAGTTTGAGTATTTCACCTATATTTAACATTATAGATCTACATCATTATCATGAATCAAAATTCAGTGAAGAAAGTATTGCAAACTTGGAGAAATGGTTGCCCTAGAAGGAACCAGATTAGATTGAAGATATTTTGGATAGTAAGATTAGGCGTAGCACTCGGAGCAACCAGGTACCAGAAGTATCTTGTGAAATGAAAGGACAGACCAGTTGAAGATTCACATTGGATTTCTCAAGAAGAGGTAGACCACATTGGTTTTCCTCTAACCCCAGTAAAGTGAGGGACTCAATTTTTCAACAACCTCAAATGTCTGATGCAAGAGAAACCCCAGTTCTTGGCAATCTTGCATCAACAAAAAATATTTCTTTTCAATTGATTTTTGTTTTGCAGTTTCAACATTTCTTTCTCCATTTTCTTGCATTTTCTCATTGGATCTTGTAGAGCTATATTTTTCTTATAATCATGATTATCTTCCTTATTCCTAAACCACAAAATGTTTGGATCTTTTTCCGGTAAGTTATCACTTCCGGATTTCAAGACAATTTTCTTGCTTAGAACATAGGAACTGCTTGGACCTATCTGCTATTGGCGAATCTTGCAGATCCTTTTCATAGCTTGCAGAGCCTTAGTTCATTTATTCCAATTTTCCTTGGCATGTGGCTAATCTTCCCTCTGATCCACACTTCTTCGTTTTGATTTTCCATAGGATTTTCATTGGTAGAGGTCGAGTGGTTTTACATGTTTGATCTTGTTCTTCAACATTTGATCCCTCTTGGTGTGACCAAATCCCACTTGAGAATATAAATCAATGTAATTAAGAATCATAATTCATTCAAGAGAGGATAAAAGATATATCTTAAGATTTAGAGGTCCAAAGTTGACTGATTTTATAATTGAGCATGTATGTAGTAGGCCAGTGAGTCGAATCTTGTAGCCCAGATGTTACCGGTCGTTTGTAATCAATTTTCATGATCTAATTCATTTATTTCTGCATTGCCTCCATCATCTTATCTTGCTTTCATTGTTCCTACTCTTGCTACATGGTCTGGATTGATCTCATTAAGGTCCCTCCTAACCATGACTATACCACCTTCCCTACCTCCTTGAGACCTTTCCCATCCCCCCTCTCTCTCCCCCTCCTCACTCCTTTGTCCCTCACTCACTCTCCCTATTTCTCTTCCTCTCTCCTTATTTTTGTCTCCTCAACCCATCTCTCTCCCCATACCCTCCTCTCTCTCTCTCTCCCTCTCCCTCTCTCTCTCTCTCTCTCTCTCTCTCTCTCTCCCTCTCTCTCTATCTCTCTCTTTTTCTCCATCTCTCTCTTTCATACATTCCCCCTCTCTCTCTCCTCCCTCTCACCATCTCACTCTCTCCCTCTCCCCTTCTCTCTCTCTCTCTCTCTCTCTCTCTCTCTCTCTCTGATGAACTTTAAAAGCACTAAGAGGGAGGGGTGAATTGGTGACACCAAAAATAAAACTACTTCAAACACTCACTGGTAGATGAACTTAACAAAACTTTTAAACACAATGCATGTAATCCAAAATTATATAAGAAAATCCACAATAGGTAGAATATCCACCATAACACAAATATTTATATGTGGAAAACCCAAATAGGTAAAAACCACAGTGAGATGGACCTCACAGGTTAACTATCTGCAGTAATAGATAACTGACCAGTTGGGGTCTACAAAGTGCTCTGCTAGGAGTGAATCTTGTTAGAGATCCCAAAGCTTCATTAGAAGCTTATACCCTATGAAAGGTAGTACCCTTTTAGAAGTAACCTCGGTGGAGGATTTTTGAATCCAAAATAATGGATCACCCTATTAGAATATTTGAACATTGAAGCTTGTTAGAGCTTACCTAGTTAGGGGATTTGAATTCTGCTATGATGGTTAGAAAACAACAAGATTGGTTTGATTTGTGTGAGTAGCACAATACTTGCTTGATCAAATCCTTCTAAACATATTCAACACTACTCTTCTACATACTGTGCAACTTAACTCTTTTGACTTTCGCACACAACATATCACTTTCACTCATTTGAAATAATTCATTGCGATGTCAATATATAGACATTAAGATTTCATGTCAACCCAAAGAAATCATAACACAATTTCCTAGGTGCAGTGTATCTGGTCAAGTGATCATAACTCATCACAAAAATACCACCAAAAATTGTCAATGGGATAACTCATCACACAATCAACAAATACCAGTTGGAGTTAGGTATAAGAACCATTATCCTTGAATCTCCTGATATAATCTTTGCTTGATCTTTATGTAGATGTCGATTAATGTGTATCCATTGGTTGTCTTCTATGCATAAACCGGTTGTCACAAAGTACCTGTTTTAGATAGACCTCTTAGTATAACCTCTAGCATATCGGTTGTAGTATAAACAACTTGAAGTTATACCGGTAGACAATATAAATATATGTGTGTATGTGTTTCATTAACGACAACATATAATAAATTGATTACAATCATCATCAAGCCAACAATCTCCCCCTTTGGCATGGATGCCAATACTTAGATAATTTTACAGTAATACCGCTAAGTGTGCATACAAAACAAAGTTACACATACACATACTCCCCATTAATGCATACATTATACAAAATTTTCAAAAAAACACACATACATATTTCTACTCCCCCTTTGACTGTTAGGATTCCCATAGATACTGAGAGGGGGGGTGAATCAGTATCTAACCAATATATAGATTTTCTTAACTTAAAAGATGTAGAGCATATTATAACAATGTATCGATAAGCAAGAAATAGTGCAATAAACAGAATTAAAAGCAACCACATAAGAAACACACCATAACACAATATTTTAACGAGGAAACCTACTGTGGGAAAAACCTCGGTGGGATTTGTCACCCACAATATTCACTTGCTAGCCAATGAGAGAATATTACTTACAAGAGGGTCCTGCACATGCAGGAAGGCCAAGTGCCTGGAGTTCACTGCTCAATGGGAAGTCTCACTGACTTACAATGATGGATTATATAAATCCAATGTCTTGCACTACTTCAGAAGAGCATCTATAATGCCAGATCCAGTACCAGTTTCTGCTCTGCTTCTTACATAAACCCTTATCCTATATTTCACATAATAGGTCTGCCTTATTTCACCTAATTCTATGCCATGCTTATCAAATATCCTACAATGATCTCTTATATATATGAGTCATTTTACAATGATACCAAGTTGGCTTACAAAGTTTTTACAATAATAAACAAAATATAATATAACAAAAATCTTGTCGACCTCTGTGCCGGTATGCTTCTTTTCTCTGTCGGTGTCGGTAGTCTAAGTGCCAGTGTAGAGTCTGATCTGCTGATGCCAATGTAATGCCTTGTTGGTGCCATAGGATTGTAAGGTTTCCATCAATGACAAAACCTTCAATCACCTTCAGTGTCTCATTGGAGTGTGCATATGCCAACAATCTCCCCCTTTGGCATTGATGGCAACACTCATGAAAAAATTCAAAAGTGTATCCAAAAACTTGTAATCCAAAAATGTTTTCCAAAAATATGTGAACCAAAAAATGTGTGAACTCCCCTTGAGTAGATGAGTCTTCTGTCGATTATTTTCTCATACTACTACTCCCCCTTTGGCATCAATGACAAAGGTTGTCAAGATGTCAGTAGACTTGTAGTCTCACTCAACCTTGTAACTGTGTGGTCACAATTTGAAAAAGATTTGCCAAAATCAAGTTTATACTCTCCATAAACTTCTTGCTATCCTTTATAGCTACATCTGTTCTTTGAACTGTACCAGTGAGGTGTTGCATATGCTCTACTGGTGTTCTTTGTCCCTATACTAGTGCCTCAGATATTTCCTTCCACATGAATGCTAGATAGTCCAATCTTGGACTCAGTCTTAGTCTCAAATTCTTTGCCTTATTTACTATTCTCTCCTTTTCTCTTCCTAGCTTAAGTAACTCTTCCTCAAAACTTGTTATCTTATATTCAAAAACTGATAATGTATAAGGTGAGTTAAAAAAACTATCTGCAATTTTGTTGATTTCATCCTGTACCTTGCTCATTTTCTTATCTATGTCTACTGTCAAAAATTTTGTTTTGCAAGTATCTTTGTACAAAGTTTTTAATTCTTTCAGTAAGTTACATAGTTCTGGTAGAAGTGTGTCAAATTCTCCAGTACACTTCTTTATTTGATCTTCAAATAATTTTTGTTTTTCTATTTCCATCTTATCCTTCAATGCCTCTTCCTTTATTTTCTCAATTGTCACTGTGTTCTTAGTGATGTACTTGGACAAAATGTCAAGTTGGCTTAAAGAATCTTTATTGTCTATGTTGCAGTTAGGAGCTAGCCTCTTCAAAATTGGGATTGTATCATCTATAGCTTTATAAGCTTGTGAACTACAATCAGTTATCCTTTTGATGGAGTCCAAAAATACTTTAGTTACATTTGTAGATTTGTAACCTACTGAGGAGGAACCAATATTCTGAATTCCGTAGGTGGGAGCACTAACCTTGCTAGTAGTGACCTCTAGTGGGTTTGTCTGTGTTTCCATTTCCTTTTCCTATGGTTTTTGTACTTCTCTTGTTTCCAATGGCACTGTTTCCACATGAATCTGTTCCTATTCCTATTTTGGAGCGTGTTGCTCAACTTGTGTCTATGTTTGTGTTTGTTGCTCTATTTTAGTTTCTGCTTGTTGCCTTGTGACATTATCTGCCGGTTTACCTTTGTCTGATACCGGTGGCTCACTAGCCATGTCAGTTTTACCAGTTGTATCCTTGTCTACCACAATGTTGACTATTTGAGTATCAACATTAACTGTGTATAGTACCTCAGGATTAGGATTTGTATCCTTTATATCCATACTCTCAACTGCCAGTTGATCTTCAGTAGTTGTTACCAGTGATGTAATTTGAGGCAGTGGGGATAAGTTATCTTTTACTTTTATGCTCGGAGGTCCACCAACCTTTCCTTTACCTTTGTCTCTCTCCTTCTAGTATACCTTTATTGGTTTAGGGTTCCTGTACTCTTCCTGTTTTTCTTTTTCAACAAGAAATATGTCCCATGCATTTTCTATTTCCTCAATTACTTCATTCACTCTTCCAACCATTAAAGCAATATGTCAGTGTGCAGTGGAGAAAACTGAGCGGTTGGCTTCTGCAATTAGGTCATCTATCTCCTTAGGTGAGTTTACTAGATAAACAACAAGTAACTTTTCAATTTTGATTTTCTTATCAAGCTCTACAATAGCTTGTCTTCTTGCTTCCAGTCTTTTAAACAGTTCATCTGGTATTTCATCTACTACTTCTAATAAGAACTTTTTATATATGTCCATGTGCAAAATAACATTGTTTTCCACTTGTTCTTTGTCATTTGCTATCAAAGTGTCATACAATTTCTTTACGTTCTTTAGTTTCCCTTCCTCTGTTATTTCATATAGCAATTTGTCAAGAGGGGCCATGTTTTGTTTAGTCTGCTTCTTCTTTGGTGTCAACTTTTTCTTTGGTGTTGTTTTTCTAATTGGAGACCTCACTACCTATTGATTTTGTCTAGTCCTTCTAGGCGAAGGTGTGGATACCGATGAAGGTTTCCTTTTTCTTTCAACTCTTTTAAATGTAGTAGGCATGTCATTCTCCGAAGAAGTAGCTACCGGTGATAGGTGAGTCTCAGGCTGTAGAGTTCCTAACTCATCCTCAGTGATGTCGGTTTTCTTAAGTACATCTTCTTTTATAGCCTTAGCCTGTCTAGAACCTCTTCTCACAACTACTTCAACCTTTTTGAGATTTTTCTTTGATTGAATTTGCCTCTCTATGGTCTCAGCATTACCAAAGACTTTTTCTTCTGGTTCCCCGGGTGCTTCAAGAAGTGCTTTAGCATAAGTTTCAATTATATGATCATCGGTCTCATAGCCCATCTCAGTAACCCAAACTGTTCTTGGGATTACTGCTTCCATCCAAATCTCATCCTTTTTGATGAAAAAGCAGATTTCATTTTTGTATTTGTTCACAATTTCTTGTGACAGTCTGATTCTTTTCTTCATCCTAGCCTTTAGTGTTTGAAAATAGTCATGGATATTCTTTTCATTATCTTCACCCATGTTATTAAATAGGTCTGTTAACTATTTCCCTGTCGGTATATCAAATCCAAGCTCTTTATGGCCTATACCAGAACCTATTTGGTTATGTGTAGCATTAAGCATACAAGTAGATTACCAAACCTAAAAGTTCCTTTCTTATCCTTCTTGATTTTGCCTAAATTATCAATCAACTCATCTTTTAACCACTCACATATATCAATTTTCACATTGTCTATACTCATGTCATAAGCACTCTTAATGCATAAACTTGAAAATGAGTTAAGTCTGTTTACATGAGTAGGTTTATACCCTAAAATCATGCTGATGAATCTCACATTTGTGTTGGTTACATCATTGACTCTCAAGGACCTTTTGTCTGATGTTGCACTAGTTAGTTTAGTTACTAGGTCATTTGAGACCTTTTTAGTTTTGTCTGGTCTTTTACCGGTGGAAGGTAACCCTGTGATAGCTTTCACAGCTTCCTTAGTAATTTTGTGAATTGCATCTAACCAAAAAAATTCACCATGTACCCTGCTCAAAACTATCCTAATCACCTCCTTGGGAAATTCAGGAATGCAGAGGATTTCAGTGAATCCTAGGGTTTCAACAATTTTATGTTCTAGTTTTACATTTTAGGAATCATCACATATGACAGATTTATACATGGTTTTGATTTCTTCATCTCCTAATTCCTCTATGTTGCAATGGATGTATATTCTGGGGTCTTTAGCATAAACAACTCCTTTTGGAATTTGGGAAAAAGCACCTGTATTGTCATCTTTCTTTGCTATCTTGGGAACTAGTTGAAATATGGGCCTAGGGCATTTTACAGCCTCGACTATAGTAGGGTTTGCTATATATTCAAGTGTAGGAGTAGATGCCTTGATGATAAATACCTTTTTCTTCCTTAGGATGGATTGGTTGCTGAAGTGTTCTTGCCTCTTTGCTCAAAATGCCTTAGCTCTGGAGATTTTGCGCTCTTCGAGTGTTTGAATTCGCAGTGAAGTGAAATGGAGCCAAAACCACTAATTTATAATGTCATTTTTGCCAACTACCACAATTAATGCATGTTGGTTAAGTAATCACTTAACATTGTCTACTGGTATAGAAGTAATTTTCAACTTCTCACTTTAACTGAGGGAATAATAGCACATGTCTCATTTGATTGCCAAACCCTCAAAAAAAAAATTCTTCAATTTGATGAAGAGCTTCCTGCCAATGGAGTATTACTATGTCCTGTCGGTGAAGCATCACTCTGTCCTATCGGTGAAGCATCACTCTGTCCTACCAATGAAGTGTTGATTGGTTCTACCGGTGGAGGAGTATTCCCTGCAATATTTAGGTCTGACTTTCTAATCCATTGTTTTGAGAATTCTTGCTTAACTTCTTCAACTTTTTCTTTTCCTTTCAAGCTATAACTTTTGTTGTCTATCGGTGATCCTTTACTTCTATAGAATTTTGCAATATGCCCAATCTTGTTACAATCATAACAAGTCACATTATTCTTCTGAATATCTTTCCCATTACCTATGCCAGTTTGTGTTCTGCATTGATTTGATAGATGTCCAAATCTTCCACAAATATAACATCTTACATTCATTCTACAATATTTAGAGTTATGACCAACTTTGTTGCATTTTGAACATTGACCGGTGGGTGTGTTGATGTTCTGATAATTTCTAGATCTACATTGATTTGCTCTATGACCATACTTGTTACAATTAAAGCATTTTCCATTGAATTTATAAGCATTAGGTTGCCTTACCGATTTGCTGTGATCCTGAGTGTTTGCAGTACCGGAGCTTTCACCAACTTCAAAGCCAAGCCCATTAGTGTCACCATTAGGTTTCTGATTTTTCAATAAGTCACCAAGTTCTTCTGAGATTTTCTTGAATTTATCTTTGTGCTGATTTGTAGTATCCAATTCTCTTTCCAAGAATTCTTTCTGTCTCATGAGTTCATTTGAGTCATTCTGAGTATGCATCAAGTCTGTCTTCAATAAGTTATTTTCATAGCTAAGTCTTGTATTTGTATTTTCAGCACCATTCAGGCTTCTAGTCAATTCCTCTTCATTCTTCTTTCTATCTTCAATTTCCTTACAAAATCTCATAGTCATATCCTGCATCTCATTCTTTGTTGTCATGTTCTCTTTCTTTAGTTTGCCTATCATATCATTAAGAGATTCTTTTTCATCATTCTCAAATTGCATCTTTTCACAAAGTTCTCTTCTCTTGTTCCTTGCAATAGTAAGATTTTCTTGAAGTGCTTGAATAATATCCTAAGCTTCTTTTAGATCATCTTCAAGTTGATGTTTTTCAATTTCTCTGTATCATAGTCTGAGAGAGCTGCTTCTAGTTGCTTCATTAGATTTTCCATCTCTACCGGTGTCAAGATCTTTCTCAAGCTGTTAGGCTTCTGAAAATAGAGGACCAGGCTCTGATACCAATTGTGAGGATTCCCATAGATACTGAGAGGGGAGGGTGAATCAGTATCTAATCGATATATATATTTTCTTAACTTAAAACATGTAGAGCATATTATAACAATGTACTGATAAGAAAGAAATAGTGTAATAAATAGAATTAAAAGCAACCACATAAGAAAAACACTATAACACAATATTTTAATGAGGAAACCCAATGTGGGAAAAACCTAGGTGGGATTTGTGACCCACAATATTCACTTACTGGCCAATAAGAGAATATTACTTACAAGAGGGGCCTGCACATGCAGGAAGGCCAAGTGCCTAGAGCTCACTGCTCAATGGAAAGTCTCACTGACTTACAATGATGGATTATATAAATCCAATGTCTTGTACTACTTCAGAATAGCATCTATAATGCTAGATCCAATATCAGTTTCTACTTTGATTCTTACATAAAACCTTATCCTATATTTCGCATAATAGGTCTGCCTTATTTCGCCTAATTCTATGCCATGCTTATCAAATATCCTACAATGATCTCTTATATATATGAGTCATTTTACAATGATACCAAGTTGGCTTACAAATTTTTTACAATAATAAACAAAATATAATATAACAAAAATTCTATCGGCCTCTATGCCGGTATGCTTCTTTTCTCTGTCAATGCCGGTAGTCTAAGTGTCAGTGTAGAGTCTAATTTGTTGATGCTGGTGTAATGCCTTGCCAGTGCCATAGGATTGTAAGGTTACCATCAATGACAAAACCTTCAATCACCTTCAATGTCTCATTGGATTGTGCATATGCCAACATTGACAACAATGCCAAATTGAAAAAGTAATATCTATATATATATATATATATAAAATTTGTATCAAAGAATTCAGCATATACAACAACTTAAAAAAAACTGAATCAAGAGTCATGCTTAAGCTAGTCTCATGAAAATAACATTAAAGTTCATCTTCAACTATGATATAGAATTTGTCCATGTTGCTAGCACATTCTTAGTGTACTCTTTTGTAGATATCAGTTGTCTATGAAATTCTTCCATTGAATCTAGTGTACAGGTTTCTGGAGTTGCTAAGATAGCTTCTGCGTTAGAGTAGGCTCTCTGTAGTATGTCCACTTGTGATGTGAGTATACTCTTGAGTTCCTTTAGAGACTAGAGTCTCTTTGCCTTCTCATAATTATAAGTATCCAACTTGCTATGCAAATCATCTACAAATTTTCTAAAAGCAAATATAGAGTCCCGGAGTGGGACATATGCATTGCATATCCTTTCTAGCTCTTGCTCTATTTCTGTTTGTCTTTTTGTGATATCAGAATAACAGAATGAAACATTAGAGGTAGAAGTAAGATATTTTCCTCCTCTTTCAATAGCTTTGCTCAAAAATCTTTATTGTTTGATAGATCCAGCTTGCCATTATCAATGTCCTTTGTAAGTTTTTCCCCATACTACTTCTTGTGACTTTTCTCAGCATAGGTTTGTGTTGCTTCTTCAAGTGACTTGATTTGATTAGATGCATCAACAACCAACTGACCAAGGTTTCTAATAGGGGATGGCAGATGTGTTGTAGAAGTTTCTAGTAGTAGATTAGATAGAATATCTACTGCATTCTGAATTGTTTCATCTTCAACTCTTTTCTCTTTAAGTCTCTTCTTATGTGCTCTAGATTGCATAACACTTGCAATCTTCATCATTTCAGATGCGCTCATGTTGTCAATAATGATAGGTCCTAAAGTTCCTAATGAATCATCATCATCCTCATCAGTCTACAGAGTGACTAATGGATTTGCCAGTTCAGAGGATGTAACCTTGGTGATCGCTTTCTCTAGATTTTTTTTGTTTCCTTTTCAGAATTTTGTGTGACAACAATTTCCATAGACTCCTTTCAATTTTCTTGCAAAACCGTTGGAGATTGGGGTTTCTTCGATTGTTCAGGTTCTGGTGGATTGACCAATTTTAGTTGAGTTGTCGATTGCTCAACTAATTTGACCTGTAAATTAATGATTTCAAGAGGCTCCATATTTGGTGCAGTATTGTCTCTAGATAGATCAACTATATCCCGAACATCATCATCAACATGAATAATGGTGTCATCCTTGACAGGATTGTTGGCATATGTGCAGAGTGTGATGACATGATGATATTGTATGTTGTCATTGATGTCAATATGTTGGAGTATGAACTAGTATATTGAAGTAAGAAAACTGGCAAGAGAACCAGTATGATGATGTGAACCGGTATATGTGAAAAAGTGAAGCGGTATGTTGGAATGTGAACTGGTATATGGAAAGTTTTGTATCAAGGTTTCATTTGGTATGAAAACCAGTTGGTAGTCTTAGCTTTAGGGTTTCTGGTTGATGCATTTCAAGTCTGTGTGATTCAACTCATGACATCCTATGATGGGTTAGCATTGAAATGAAGATTAGATCATGTTGCCATGTCAGCCTTGTGCATGTGAAGGATTTCCTTGAGGATCTTGCATGAAGAAGATTGATCCTATCTCCCTTGGGAATATGCGAAGTCTAAGTAAATGGTGGAGAGTGTGTGATGGGTTATCAGCTTCCAGAAGTGGTGAAGAATGAACCATGGAGAACATCTTGAGATTTGTTCAAGATCATTTTACATTATGCAAAGTGATTGAACAGTCAGGATTGGACCGACTGTATTGATAACCTAAATGCTCAGGGTTTAGTGTTTATGCCACCGACCTATCTATTGTCTATAAGGTCGATGATGGTTTTCATTGTGAGGTTGTTGGCAAATGTTATGTGTGTATCCAAGTAAAGAGATACTTGATTCTTTCCAGACCGGAGAAGTGTGTTGATACCTGCAGAGTGTGATTGTAGGAGCAAAGGAACTAAAGTGGATCTGCATTGGCATTGAGTGTTGTTATCAGATCAGTGTTTTACCTGTTGACTTGTAACCATTTCAGTAGTTGGAAAATCCCTTAATCGGGTAGCTTTAACAAGCTTTCTGTAAATCCTTTGATAGGGTGACTCAAATTCATTGAGTTCTTCAAATCCTCTTGCAAGGTAACCTTTAACAGGGTTCTAACCTTTAACCGGGTATTTAGCCATCCCTTAACCAGGTGATCCCTAGTAGGATTGGTTCCTAGCAGAACTTGTTGTAAATTCCTTAACCGGATAAGGCTCCTAATAGAGCAGACTTTAGAAGAGTTCAAAGAACAACTTGTGGGTATTCATCCCCACCGTGGTTTTTCCCAGTTGGGTTTCCATATGAAAAATCAATGTGCCATGTGTGATGTTTTTTCATGTGATGATTAGTGTTTTCTGTTAAGTAATAATGCATGTTGATCTAGTGGTCTTTATATTTCTGATGTGTTACTTTTTTATGCGTATGGGTGAAGTGGAAAGGGGATATTAGGTGTGGTGAAGATCTAAGTGTTACTGGTTTATGTCTTTCACAATCATACTGTGTTTTACCGGTAGTACCCTATTTTAGGTTAGTGATACTGTTTACCAGTTAGTTCAGTCTTTGCAGTCAAAGTGGTTTAAGGAAGTTTTTGTCTATACTGATTCACCCCCCCCCCCCTCTCAGTATCTGTTGAGTACTTACTATTCATCATTATTCATCAATTGGTATTAGAGCATCCTCTAGGTCCTCTATGTTGTAAGCTTAACCACTTGAGGAAAAGATCCTATTCTAATGATGAAGAGGGAAGGTCCTAAGTTTAATAGAGATAACTTTAAGATATGGAAGGACAGAATGAAGATATACATTAAAAGCGTGGGTGCTCAACGCTGGATCTATGTTGAGAATACTTATGTTGTCCCTACCAGTACTCTCACCGATGATCAAAGAAGAGAAATTTAGGAGAATGGGCAAGTAATGGAAGCTCTTATCAGCAGCCTATCTAATGTTGAGTTTATAGATGTTCAAGAAAAAGACAATCTCAAAGATGTATGGGATGCTCTAGAGTCTATCTATGGTGGTGATGAGCATGTGAAGCAAGCTAAGGAAGAAAGCCTTAGAGGAAATTTTGAAGATATGCGGATGGTTGAAGGAGAGACAATTCAACAATATGGGCTAAGGATTAAAACTATTGTTAAAGACATCAAGAGTGCAGAAGGTACAATGGATGATTCTGTATGCGGGAAAAGTGGTCAAATAAAACTCAATATGTGAAAATTATTATAGAAAACTAGTCCACACACACACACAGGACTTCTTGATGCAAGCTATGGAGTAACGTAGTGTTACTCAGCTTCCCAAGGAGGGTCCCATGGTTCTCTATCTCACAATATCCCTCAAACCAATGTTTTTGCTCTCAGATTACTGAGCAAAATGATTTGGGGATGGCAAATATGAGAACGAGAGATGCTTTTAATTGATTCTAGTATGAGATGGATGTTAAGCTATGTATGATACTAAAATGCAATAAACTAGATGATAAGATGACGAGGTTAGTATGAATACTATCCTAGCATACTATATTTAGTCTATGATTGAGCTAAAATGATAAATAAAGTACTCTAGCATGCATATTTAGTCTAATTTCTATTCTAAAAGAGGCTAAATGGGGAGCATATATGAAATGAGAGCTTTGAAAGAATTTGAGCATAAGTGTGATGCTTCAAATTTGAAAGATGATTGTTTAGAATGGAGGATTGAGAGCTCTATTTATAGTATAAATAGGGCAATGGATGGTCAGGATTGAAAGGTTTAATCAAGAGCCAAGTTTGAAAGTTGAGGATCCATGTGCATAATTGGCACCAATGACATGGTGACAAATGTCCACACAGGATTGGGTTGAAAGAAGAGGTTGGAGGCATTAAAGGCCTGAGAAGACCTCATGGTTATCTAAAGGCTAAGGGTCAAGTCTAAGTTAGGTTTACCCAATGGATTAAGATTTAATCTAAGGATAAACCTTTGTGCAAATGATTAAGAGATAATCCTGGTCAATGCATTAATGGCCTGATGAGACCCTTGGATTGGGTAGAGGTTGAGTCAAAACAAATGTTTTAACCATGTGGGAGGGTTTGAAATAACCATTAATGGTTATTGGAGACTTTGGGGATTAAGTGGTTGAAGGTTGGAAGCCTTCAATGGTTTTCAAAGACTTTAAGGGTTTTGGTGGTTGAAGGTTGAAAACCTTCAATGGTTATCCAAGACTTTGGGTCATTTGAGAAGTGACCTCCCTTTGCTTAGGGATGTGACAAAGTTTAGAGGAGGGTTAGGTTAATTAGAATTGATTAGAAGATTCTAGAAGGGATTAGGAAGGGGTTTGGGATTTTGCAAGTGGATGGGGGATAATAGGATTTAATTGAATTAAATGATTTAATTCAATTTGGTTATAATTTGGGGAAATTAAATGAATTAGATTTATTCAATTTAGGATAACTATTTAATTAAATTTGAATTTAATTAAAAGTGGCTAGGGGGATTTAATTGGATAAAATGATTTATTCATTAAATGGGTATAGTGAATTTAATTTAAATAAATTGAGTAACTTATTTAATTAAATAGAGGAATGTGGATAATTTAATTAAATTGGATTTAATTAAATAGAGAAATGAATATAAAATATTCATTTAGGAATATGGTCATTTTTATACGTCTACATTTTGCCCCTCTTTGAAGTGATGTGTGTGCACATGTTATTTCAAAGTAAATGATGTGTTTTTGTGATTTTATGATCAAATGCAATTTTTGTGTCGCTCTTTTAATTTACCAGTGATGCCCCAGATTTGATGTGATGCCCCCTCGGGAGATGAATCAATTTTTTGAAAAATTTTGATTTAAATTGATGAAGTTCGTATGATGTGTAGGATTCCGTGCTTGTAGAAAGTGTGTAAATTGATTCATCTCCCGATAAATTACATCTGATTTGGTATAGGGGAGACCGCGACCATATTACAGATCCAGTTGGCTAACCCTAATTTCATTTTCCTCTTATAAAAGGTGAAAAGGGGTTAATTTAAAGTCATTTGTGCTTTGTTGACTTTGAAGAAAAGAGAATTTGCTCTGGAGAGAAAATGCCTATTCCTTATCACAGACACCGTTTCGAGCGCGTCCGGAGATATCGGAGACCAGTAGTGCATGGACCACCAGTAAGTCAACATTTTTGACCCCTTTTGGATTTTTTATTTTGTCGTTGTCAGGTGTTTTTTTTATTTTTAAAGTTTGGGCTTTTCAGTTTAGCACGTCTAGGGTTTAATTTAGCGCATACGAAGTGTAGAGTAGCGTATCAAGGTCAATTTTAGGGGTTGCGTCCGAAAATGATTTTCTAGCGCATAGGACATTTATGTTAGCACGTGCATGTAGAACAGCGCATGCAAAGGCTATGGTAGCGCGTAGGGGAAACAAGGTAGTGCGTAGGTATGACCTAGCGCATTGGAGCTGTCGGGGTTCACATAGGCAAAGGGGTTTAGCGCGTAGGATTAACCTAGCGCATAGGGCTAAAAGGGTAGCGCCTAGGAGGGATAGATTAGCGCGTAGATAGGTTCTAGTGCATAGGACAGATTAGGTAGCGAAACGGAAGAAAAGAGTAGCGCGTAGATATATTCTAGCGCATAGGCCAGATAGGTTAGTGCGTAGGACAAGAAGCCTAGCGCGTGGGTTTGTTTTAGCGCAGTGAAGGTCTGTTTTAGCGCATCCAAGAAAAATTTGCAGTTTTGGCCGAGTTTGAAAGTTGTGTTTTTGTGTGCCTATCATGTTTTTGATGCATTTATCCAAGATGAGTATTTGTATAACTTGTTTTGATGTGCAATTTTCCAAGTTATGTATAGATTATCAAGCTGTTGTTTTGATCAGAAAATGATGTATTTGCGTTTGTCTGTTTCAAGTTCAATGTGTATGAAAGCCTGAGTTGTTTTACAAGCCGATATGGGTTGGAAACTTGAGTTGTTTTACAAGTTTTGATATGGGTGGAAAACTTGAGTTGTTTTACAAGTTTATGCGATTTTGGTACTTGAGTTGTTTTACAAGTTTTGATATGGTTTTTGAAGAACTTGAGTTGTGTTACAAGTTGATATGAAATGATAGGATTTTGAACTTTGATTGTAGATGAGAAAATTGTTTCATGTTTTTGATGTAAGTTTTATTTTGATATCTTTGTGTTGATGTGGAAACTGATATTGGATTTGTTTTTGTTTGTCGACAGGAGCGATTAGGTATCGTGCAGTCGAGGGAGAGATTCTCGAGACCATGGACGCTGATACCACGTCTGTCACAGGCAGACTTGGATATTATAGAGAGATGTGGATTGACCTCGCTTCTAGATATGCCTCGGTTCATTGTGAACCAGGGACTTTTGACAGCATTGGTAGAGAGGTGGCATAGCGACACAAACACCTTTCATTTTGCCACTGGAGAGATGACAGTGACACCGGAGGATTGCTACCGGATTTTGTGCATTTCTGTGGTAGGGGCACTGCTACCCTACGAGCAGACAGAGGAGGGCGGCACAGAGGCACTGCGCCGTATATTTCATGATGAGAGTGTCTGTGGCTATGAGATCCCTTGGTAGGAGTTTTTGGATCTGGATTATGCACCGCTGCCATCTGTATTGGCAGGATTCATTGGGGGATTCCTTTGTCCTGATCGAAGGTCAAAGGGATTTTCAGTAGGATGGGGGCTGGTCCTGGAGCAGATGGTTACACAGGGTCGGAGATTTGCGTGGGGGTCAGCGATGTTGGCCCATCTTTACAGGAGCCTTCATGAGGTAGTATACCTCGGTTATGGGAGCTTATCAGCAGGTGTGACCCTATTATAGGTATGGTGTTGGGAGCACATCCCAGTAGCGAGGCCAGTGGCAGACAAAGATAGGCCCGTAGGTGCAGCATACGCCTATGGATACAGAGGCTTAGTTGTCCAGCGTAAGCTGGGAAAACTAGAGCACTAGAGGAGAGTTTTTGATGACATAGATACGGTCACTTGGAGACCGTATACAGGTTGCGAGGTGTGGGCAGAGGATGGGATAGAGATGTCGTTCATTTTCATGACGAGGTATCTGATTGGGAGGACTCTGTTCGTTATTAAGCGGTTTTTGGTGACCCGAGTTTTGCGGCAGTTCGAGAGGCAGTAGGGGATTCCACAGGGAGCGTGCTTGTATGCACGACGGCAGCAGGATGTGGCCGATTGGGGGCCGACTATTGATAGTGTCGTGGCCATAGAGGAGTTTACAGGGTTAGCTGGACAGGTCTGGGACTATGCCCCAGAGATACAGGATGTTGGGATGACAGAGGAGTTCACCTGTTTGTTTACTGCGTGGGCAGTGGCGAGGATCTCAGATCTCGAGGAGATGAGGCCAGCATTTGATTCAGATGGAGAGGAGGGGGGAGATGATGGAGATGACGGAGACGATGGAGATGATGGAGGAGGTAGAGGAGCCAGGGGGAGGCAGGGTGGCAGAGGTGTGCAGAGAGTGGTACGGCAGGGTAGGATTGAGAGGGGGAGAGGAGGATTGGCCATTGGAGCCGGGAGAGAGGGGAGAGTGACAGAGGTTTTGGCGGCAGTGGGGGGTGAGGAGGAGATAGTGAGACCAGCTCAGAGGAGGAGGGTAGATATACTCCCACCTCCAGTACCGAGGACAGGGCGAGTGGGAGGGGTTCCTCCAGCATAGGGACCATTGCGGGTTCGAGTGCCGGGTCATGTAGAGGATGCACAGATCCGGACCCTACAGATTACTGTGCAGCAGCTGCAGGCACAGATTTTGACCTATCAGCGGCAGATTTCGCAGTTGACCGTTGAGAGAGATACAGAGATAGAGCGGTGGGGTCGAGCAGAGGAGGCTTTAGCGACTGTGCAGAGAGAAGCGACGGGTGGTCCTTTGAGAGACACCCTGAGAGAGCTGACACGGAGAGTACAGGAGGTTGAGTATTACAGGCGGCATTATGAGGCTGCAGTTCCCAGAGACCGACGTGTAGAGAGTTTTGCACAGTCAAGATCGAGTCGATCTCGAACTGCTGGGACACGATCTGAGAGCTGAGGAGTGACTGGGCCGGCGAGACAGGACCCTCCTGCAGATCCAGGGGCGAGTGTATCTGGAGCTAGACAGGACCCTCCTGGAGATCCAGGGGCGAGTGCAGCTGGAGTGAGACCATCTCCGTCCGGAGATAGTCATACTTGAGAGACAGTGTCTCTGTTGTATTTTTGGATCTTTTATATACTGTGTACTGGACATAGTGTTGAGGCACATTTTGTAGATTTGGATCATTTTTGAGATATATATATACAGCACCATTTTTTATCGATGTGATGTGTTTATGGATGCATTGTTATGTGTGCTACTTGCTTTTTAGATGATGATGTAATGTTTACATAGATGATGTAATGTATGTTTTTATATGCTGTGAGACGTAAGATGATATGATGAAAAATGATGTAATAATGATGCAGAATGATATGTAATAATATGCAACTAATTGAAAAAATGATATGCGACTAATTGTATAATGATATGCAACTAATTGTAAAATGATATGCAACTAACTATTTTTGGAGCATCTCTCATTTTGTATTTGCTATCCGATATAACCATTTATTTAATTTCTTTGTAAATATCATCATGGAGCATTTATTGATTTTTGGATATGTTGAAAATTTATACAAGCATAATGGTATAATGGAACCATAATGACCTGAGTAAAATTTACATGATATTTGATTTTGCAAGATAGCACAAGCGTCAAGGTATAATTGAACCAGGACGACCTGAGTGCGTATTGCGTAAACAGACAAGAGTAGATCATTTATATGCGTGAAATGGAATTAGGCCTTCAGTGATATGTATCACGTCTCGAGGCAAATATTCACACAGTACAAGTGATCGTCTCCCAGACAGAAGACTAAGAAAATTTTGGAAGTTCCTCATGATCTCTGGCTGTGAAGCTTTTTATGAGATAAAGAGAAGATTCCAATCAATTTAAAAAGTTCAAAATGCAAAATAATCAAGACTTTAATGCGATAATGCAACATTTAGTACTTCAGAAAATCATCCATCCTTGAGTTTCTTGTGTATTTGTTTGTGTTTTGGTTGTTGTGATGTAGTGTAGTTGTGTTTGTTGGATGTCATATGTCTGAGTTTTGCAATAGTTGGCATGTCTTGAATGTTTGTAAGTTTTTGAACAATTTAATGCCCCTAGCTGAGTGTACCTCTGGATATGATTATGTACAATGATTTCCAAGCCATGGTGGAATGTGGTAGATGAATAACTCAGGATAGTGACTACGCTAAGTATGTCCTGAATGGATATATGCTAAGTGTCGGGCGATGGCCGATAGTATTTTGATGGATAAAATGGCATGGATATAGATAGAGGAGCCGTTCTTTCACAAGGGCGCCTGTTTACCAGATTTTCACCATTTGTTTTTATTGTAATTTGTATTTTTGCTTTTTCTGGATTTTTTTTTTTAATTTTTTTTTATATTTTTTTTTTTTTTATTTATTATTATTTTATTTTTTTTGGCTTTTTTCGTGCACTAGGCTACCTTAAGTATAGTACTTCTTTAGATGAATGTTGTTAGTTGGATCATCGAGCACATCTCCTTCAGAATTTGTTAGTTGATAGGCACCTGATCCATAGACTGATATGATGACATAGGGACCCAACCAGTTAGGTTCAAATTTCCCTTTCTTTTCTCGATCCTGCCGATTTCTTGGATTTTCTTTGAGGACTAGATCACCAACTTTGAAGTTGCGAGGAATGACCTTGTAATTGTAGCTTCTGCATATGCGGTGTTGATATGCTTTGAGATGAGTATAAGCATGTTGGCGTCTTTCATCTAATAGTTCCAGTTCTTGCAGTCGGTTAACTCGATACTCTTCATCGGGGATCAAACCTTTCAAAGAGACTCTAAGAGATGGAATTTCTACCTCTAAGGGTAAAATAGCCTCTGATCCATATACCAATGAATATGGTGTTGCTCCTGTAGGTGTGCGAATGCTAGTCCTGTATGCCCAAAGTGCTGGATTGAGTTGTACGTGCCAATCTTTACCTGCATCATTCACTGTTTTCTTGAGGATTTTTTAGGATTGTTTTGTTAGATGCTTCTGCTTGACCATTTCCCTGTGGGTAGTATGGCGTAGAAAATTGATGTTGGATTTTGAATTTTTCACATAGTTCTTGGACATCTTGATTTTTGAAGGGTCGTCCATTATCTGTGACGATTGAACTTGGAATACCATATCTGCAGATCAGATAATTTAGGATAAAAGAGGCAATTTGTTTCCCGGTCACTGTGGTCATGGGAACCGCTTCGATCCATTTTGTAAAGTATTTTGTTGCTGTTATAATGAACTTGTGTCCATTTGAAGAGGACGGATGAATTTTGCCAACTAGGTCCAGTCCCCACTAACAAAAGGGCCATGATGTTGTAAAGGGTTGTAGTTCCTATGCTGGTGCATGTATTAGATTACCATGGATCTGGCATTTAGGACATTTCTTGGCAAAGTGATATGAATCTTTCTCCATTGTAGGCCAGTAGTATCCCATCCTTAGAAGTTTTTTAGCAAGAGTAGTGCCACTTGAATGTGTGCCACAAATACCTTCATGAAGCTCGTGTAAAGCCAAATCGGAATCATTACGATCAAGACAACGAAGAAGAGTACCATCGAGACCTCGACGATATAGAGTATCAGCGGTAAGGGTGTAATGGGCAGCTTGTCGAATAAAGTTACGTTTTTGGTTACGGGATTGGTCAATGGGTAAGATATTATGCTTGAGGTAGTCGTATATCGGTCCATATAGCGGAGAATCGGAACCAGTCAAGGCATAGATAACATGGGATTCAGAGTGGTCATAGGTGGGGGAGAACAGTTGCTCTACCAGGAACTCATAACGACTCTGTTGCTCAGGAATTTGTAGTAGCGAAGCGATTGTAGCCATTGCATCGGCTGCTTTGTTGTTCAACCTTGGTATTTGCTCGAAGGTGATGTGCACAAAATACTGTTTGAAGTCATCCACCATTCATTTGTAAGGTAGTAGCTTGTCGTCCTTTGTATGATAGTTGTTATTAATTTGATTAATGACCAGTTGTGAGTCTCCATAGACTTTTAACTCTGTGATTTTCCATTCTACGGCCATTTTGATGCCGATGACCAGTGCTTCATATCCGGCCACATTATTTGTGCATGGAAACATAAGTCTGTATGATTTTGGCATAGTGTGTCCTTCAGGAGTGATGAACAGAATGTCGGCACCTGAACCATGTTGAGTATAGGATCCGTCAAAGTATAGGGTCCATTGTTTAGTAGAAAGAGTGAGTACATCCCTGTCTGGAAATTCAACCTCCATGGTTTGTTTGCCTAGTAGCGGTGCTTCGACCAACTGATCTGCAATTGCTTGTCCTTTGATGGCTCATCTTTCTGTGTATTGGATGTCGAATTCACTGAGAATCATGACCCATTTAGCCAATCGGCCTGTAAGAGCGGCTTTGCTGAGTAGATATTTGAGAGGATCAATTTTTGCAACTAGCTTTATGGTGTGTGCTAGCATGTAATGTCGGAATTTCTGAGATGCAAAGACTACTGTTAGGCAAGCTTTTTCAATGAATGTATAGTTGAGCTCATAGCCATTCAATGTTCTACTGATGTAGTATATGGCGCGTTCCTTTCCCTGTTGATCTTCTTGTGCCAATAGTGCCCCCAGTGAAATATCTGTTGTTGAGATATATAGTATAAGAGGCTTTCCGGCAACTGGTGGTACTAGAACCGGTGGATTCATCAGGTACTGTTTAATTTGGTAAAAAGATTCTGCACACTTAGTCTCCCATCTGAACAGTACATTTTTGTGTAGCAAGTGGTTAAATGGCAGACTTTTATCTACTAGTTGAGCGATGAATCGCCTAATTGATTGAAGTCGTCCTTGGAGAGATCGAAGTTGACTAATATTCTTTGGTGGTGGCATATCCATGATTGCTTGTACCTTTGCTGGATCAACTTCAATACCTTTAGCTGAGACGATGTAACCTAGTAACTTGCCTGATGTAACCCCGAAGACACACTTCTTAGGGTTGAGTCGGACTTGGAATTTTTGCAATCGATCAAAGATCTTTGTTAGGATGCCGAGATGTTCAGCTCTGGTGAAGGATTTTGCTAGTAAATCATCCACATAGTCTTCCATAAATGTGTGCATCATATCATGGAATATGGTTGTCATTGCTCTTTGATAAGTGGCTCCCGCATTTTTCAAGCCAAAAGGCATGACATTCCAATAGTACGTCCCCCAAGGACAGGTGAATGTTGTTTTATCTTGATCTTCAGGAGCTATCTTAATTTGGTTATAACCTAAGAAACCATCCATTAGTGAGAGCATTGCATGGCCTGCTGTGAGATCTACAATTATGTCGATACTTGGCAGAGGAAAGTCATTTTTTGGACAAGCTTTGTTAACGTCTCTGAAGTCAGTGCATATTCTGATACTACCATCCGGTTTTGATACTGGAACTATATTGGATATCCACTCTGCATAGTCAATGGGTCGGATGAATCCGACGTCTAATAATTTTTTTAGTTCAGTTTTGACCATGAGTGCCACCTATGGATTCATCTTTCGTAGCTTTTGCTTGACTGGCTTAACTCCGGTAGAGATGGACAAGTGATGCATGATTAAGTGTGGATCTACTCCGGGCATATCAGCATATGACCAAGCAAAGTTGATTTGTTGTTCTTTAAAGAAGATGATGAATGCCAATCTTTCTTCCTCTGTTAGAGATTCTGCAAGATGTATATTTTTGGCTGCTTCTGTGGTACCAATGTTGATTGATTGAGTGGGCTCAATCAATATGGGTGATCGCTCATGAAAGTGCTCAGCAAGGGTGTCAAGTCTCCCATCGTTAGATGCCTTAAAAAGGTTTTCACCCTCCAATGCGTCCTTTATTTTTACTTTTTTATGATCTAGAGCTGCCATTGACTGGTTTTCAGCATTAGATTCATTATTTGATGCATTTTTGCGACTGAGAGACTTGGCACTCCCTGATTGACAGATATCATTATTTCGTTCACTAGTAGAGCCTGTTTCCGGATTTACGGTACATAGGTAATGGACAATAGATGCATCATCTGGGAAAATAAGTATATCACTTGTTTTAGGTTTGTCCCAGTCGATTAGGTCAGGAAAGACAAGTGGTAAGGAATCGTTGGGTGGATCAAGTTCGGCTACCGTAAGTGTTAGGATAGAGTTTTCATCGTGCTGGGTTTTTGGTTTAAAGAAATTTAGGATTGCGTCGAGGTCCTCGATGGTATCATCTTCCACATAGATTTGTTCATAATGTTTCTGTTCACTTTCCAAAGCGTCATAGATATGTTGTGGTCCAAATTCAAGAGGTCTATCCTCTACGTTATGTTCTTTCAAAGAAAGGGATATAGAATCAGTATCATCTAAGATATCAGTAGTAGCATTGGAGCAGGTACCCCATTCATATTCATTGGAATCTGTTTCATAGGCATCATCCCAGATTCTATCTGTGCTGTAAACAGGGGTGTTGTATGGTGAAAAAAAATCTTTGATGATGGATATTATTTTGATATTTTGTGTTGATTCTGTATCAGATCCATCTTCTACTTGCTGAATTTGTTCATAGACTGTGCTTCTTCGGGGAGTAATAACGGTATTTGAAGATGTCCTGATTTGTTCTTGAGATATTGGTGTTTGAATATGAGCTACTGCTGCAGATAGGGCCTTCTTATGACTTAGAAGTTTTTCCTGATGTAACTTCTGATCTTGACGTTCCCGTGCCTTGCAGATTGTTTCTGCTGATTCAAAAAGTGCTTCCTGCCAGGATTCTTCTTTGTACTTCTTCTTTTCCTTCCATTGAGGTTTGATAGGTAGGTGAGGCGGCCGCTTTAATAGGAACGTGAGTTTAGAGCCCAATCCTACTTTGTTTCTGCTAGGTTGTGAAGGAAGATTGATAGGTTCAGTAACTCCCTCTTTGCGTTTGCTAATAGGTCCTTTACCGTCATATCCCATTTGCTTCATGATTAAGTAGCCTTTTCCATACATGTGTGTTGGTAGCACAATGTCCAGAGCAGCTGCTCTATGATTTTCTTCTTCATCTTTGTATAACCAGCTAAGAATATCTTTGTCTTCTGATTCATGTGCTAGAGTACCCAATTGGATGAAAGTACCATCAAATTTAGTGATGGGCTGAGTAACCAGTTGTGTTGATGTAGTAGGCAAACCATGCGATCTAGGTGAGGTGGGCAATTTTTCCAAACATAAAGGTTCCAAAGAGTATTCTCCCATGCCTTGGTCTTTGATTTGCATTTTCTGCTTGAAGTCTCCCTATAAGGAGTTGGATTTTGCTGTATATGGATTTGATGTTGAAGATTGCTGCTTTTCTCTATTATGAGGAACCAAACTGTCCTAGGCTGCCCCCATTGCATTGCAATGTTGAAATGGATTATGATCAGCAGATATGGAGATTTCTTGTCCATCATAAGGAAACTTGACACACTGGTGATATGTAGAAGGGACTGCTTGCATTTCATGTATCCAGGGTCGTCCTAATAAAATATTGTAGGTTAGATCAATATCTAAGACTTGACAAATAGTATCCTTTTGTACTGGGCCTACTTGAATAGGTAATATGACTGTGCCTTTAGAGGACCGTTCCTCATCATCATATGCTTTTATGGTAATCATTTTGCAAGGATCAATAGATTCTTCTGAGAAGCCTAATGCACGGATAAGCTTTAAAGTACAGATATTAAGGCCGGCTCCTCCATCTATTAGGACTCTCTTGACTCGGTGTTTGCAAACAATGACTTCAATATGGAGAGGAGTATTATGCGGATGACTCAATGAGGTATTGTCGTGCTCTGAGAAGGTGAGGTTATGAGATTCTGTCATATGGGCGACCATGGCTTGAAATCTGTCTGTATCCAGATTTTGAGGTACATTTGTTTCCAATAATGCTTGCTCCAATATGTCTTTGTGCTTGGGTGATAGTTTTAATAATTCCAGGATAGATATCTGAGCTGGAGTCTTGCGTAGTTGGTTAACCAAGTCATATTGGATTTTAGGTGTGGTAGTTGTAGGTGCAGTATGTCCCTTCAAGACATATTTCTGAGTGCAGGTTGTTACATTGACAGATTCATGATCACGCTAATCTCGGATGGTGATGACATTTACTTGATGATCTTCAGCTGATATATGATTGATAGTGTTATCGTAAATGTGATTAATACGAGCTCCGCGTGTATCATTTGAAGTTGATGCTCCATCTTTCTTGTAATTTGGGAGAGGATTTTTGAAGGCGTCGTGATCATTATTTGTTTTGAGACCATCTACCGTTAAGTCACCTCGATCAATCATGTCCTGGATTATGTGTTTCAACCTCATGCACTCGTTTGTTCTATGACCCTTGTTGCGATGGAAATCACAATAGTGTGAATCATTCCACCAAGGTGGTTTGACTGGGGGTTCATAATTGTTGAGTGGTGGTAAAGAAAGAACCTTGTTTGCCAAAAGTTCTCTGAATGCGGATTCTAGTGATTGTCCCAGTGGTGTGAAGATACGCTTTTGGAAATTGTTTGTATTGTTGCGTGGATTGTTGTTAGGTCCTGGATTCATGTTTTTGCCTCGATTATCGTTGGTGTTGGTGGTGTTGATTTGTCCTTGATCAGTGTTTTGCGCATACGTATTAGCACTGGGAGTAGCATTTTTAGCATTTTTCGTGTTCTGAGGATTTCCAGATAATGCAAGTAGTGGTTGTTTCGATTTAGGATCATGTGGTTCATTGTTGCTTTCATTTTTGTTTCGAGTCCAAAATCTAGATTTGTCAAAGTTGGTGTTGTTTTGGTTATTGTAGTTTGATGAATTTGTTCCTTCCTTGTAGAATTTGAGTGTTCCCTTTTTTACACAAGCTTCCCCTACTTGAATGCCATTTTCAATCAATTTGGCAAAGGATGGTATGCATTGAAGTTTGAGTCTGTAACTCATTTCGCCATTTAAGTTATCAATGAAGATTTTCATTTTCTCCTTTTCAGGAATATCGCGAGGATATCTGGATACCATGCGTCGCCAACGCTGAAGGAACAACATGAATGTTTCATTGTTCTTTTGTTTGGTGTTGCAAACATCTAGCATGGTTATGGCATGTTGGATGTTGTAAGAATAGTGGGTGATGAATTTGTTAACCAATTCGTCAAATGATCTGACAGGTGGTGTAATCTTGGATAACCATTCCATTGTTTGTCCTCCCAGGCTTCTTGGGAACAACCTCATTAGATAAGTGTCATCATGAGCAAATTCAAGACTCATGGTACAAAATTCTCGAACATGATCCCGAGCATCACCTTTCCCATCATATTTATCAAATTTGGGAACGTTTGAGTTTGGAGGAAAAGGTACCATGTTCAAGCTTTTGTCAAATGGATAAGGACAAATTTCGTTTAAAGAGCACCGCACTGTTGTACCTTGTTGCATATCCTGTATTTGCCTTTGTAACATTTGCATTTGTTGAGTAAGAGCAATCAAGGGTGCATTGTCTTGCCGAGGAAAAAGTTCTTGCCTTGTATTGGCTCTTAGCTGAAAGGGAGTGGTAAATGGTATATGTTGCTCTGGTGTTTCTAGTTCAGGTATATGCATTTCTGGTATGCGTTGTTCTGGAATGTGTTGTTCAAAGTTATGTTGTTCAGGTATGTGAGTTTCTTCTTCTTGGTTTTGTTCTTGAGATGCATATTGCCGGGATTCGGTTTGAAAAAGATTTGGGTCGAAATCTTCCGGAAGTTTAACGCCCTTGCTTGTGAGCATCAACAAATATTTTTCCTTGTCATTTTCTATGAGCTTTTCGACAAGTTTTTGGAAGGTGGGATTTACTTGACATTCTCTAAGAAGGGTGTCGGTAATTTCAGGTTCTTCTACAGGTGGAACTTCAAAAGGATTTGATAATCTTCAATTCATACTTGATTCTGCGTGTGCCTCGCTTTGTTTGTCTCGTTGAGAGCGAGTAACAGGCATTTTAGTAGAAGCTTTCAGTGATGAAAGGAACAAAAGCCTCTTCGATGTGTTGTTCGGGCGTTGGTGGTTCTGGTCAAGATGTGTTATATGTGATGCACTCGTCGGGTAAGAATGCTGGATTGATTTTCCCACCTCGGTTTATCTTTTGATTAAAAGCAGACTTTTGACAGTATGCTCTTGTTTTCAGGGGTTCTCTGTCAAATTCACTAGATTTGTTTTGGATATAACGTTTGACGTGATAAAGAAATACCCGATGAGATTTGAAGAGTTGACGATTGATGTATAAAAACTTGTTTCGCTTGATGAATTTGGAAAAGCTAGGTTGTTGTTTCTTCAACGTGATGTTACGATAGAGGTTCTTTCTTCTCAGAATAAGGGGATTAGTCATGCATGAGTGATCAATGATTTCCTTTGATTTGTTTGGATTTAGTTGATTCTTGTTTTGAAAATTTCAAATTTTAATTTATCAGAATGAAGGTTTAGATATCTCTTCACGATAAAGTGTGTCAAATGATATGGATAAGAAGTTTCCTGATCTGGAAACTGAATTTGACAATTTGAAAATTTTTAGACAAGTGTTTGTGAGATAAAATCCGTAAGATGTTAAAGGATTTGATTGATACTAATGATGAAAATTTTTCGGATTATGATAGGAGAGACGTCCTCTATTGCTTGATTCGTTTTTAGATTCTGACAACTTTGTTTGACACAAATTTAACCTTGAGAAAAGTTTTTAACCGTTTGTTTTTGTCACTCTGGTTTGATAAAAGATGATTTTTGATGAAAAACTCTTTTTAAAATATTTTTGAATTTTTCAAAAAATTTCGGTTTTTAACTCTCTATTTTTCTGCCTTGTCTCATGCGCTAAAATAGAGGTTTGATGCGCTACTAAATTTTCTTGATGCGCTAAAATATTTTGCACATGCGCTAATCTGCCCCTAGTTACGCGCTAAAATTTGATTCTCAAAAAATTTTGCTCTAACAGGTGGAAAATCCACGCGCTAGACTGGGTTTGACACGCGCTAACTGTTTAGGTTAATGCGCTAAAATATGGTTTTCACGCGCTAAGATGTTTCTCTCACGTGCTAAAATTCAGCCTGTTGTAAATTGCTGTTAAGTTTTCTTGGAAACTACGCGCTACACTGTGCCTCCTACGCGCTAACTGTTTTCTTTTATGCGCTAGTTTTGGGTACCTACGCGCTAATATGTTCCTGAGACGCACTAGAATGTGTTTTGGATGCGCTAAAGGATTGTCCACTGTTTTGCCTTAGGATTGAAATGCTACTGTTTTAGTTGTACGCGCTAATTTGATTTTTGGATGCGCTAATAAAACTGTTACACGCGCTAAGATGTTGCTCTTATGCGCTAAACTGCCCTGATTTTTCTTTTTGTGTGTTTTTGTGAGGATGTTGAATTTTGTTGAGAAAATTTTCAAGTGTGATGGATGATTTTCTGAAATAAAAAATGCAAGCATGGCACACAAAGTACAATCATTTCGCCTAATCTAACAGAAAGTGTATGTTCTGTCGAGGATGTGTTCAAATCCCCAATGTTTTAACAGGTTTTGATACAAAGTAAGACACTTCAAAAAGACTCTTTATTCAAGGGTCATAAGTAACATCATAGCCCACTAGTCTCGATACTCCGTCAGCTCAAACAACCATGTCACCCCCTAGAGGGCGCCCGTTTTTTTGCCTTTTGCCAGAAGTTAACCCAAAGTGAATTGCTTCACAATTGAGTAGTTATCTTGGGAGATATATGGTGAGTAATCTTGGGGGCGGATTCTTCCCCACCCTTGCACTATGATGTTACAAATGTTTGGATACTGACTCGGCTCAAAGCTTCTAGTTCTATGGTTCGTAATCAGGCTTCCCGTTCGGCTGTCAGTGATAAACTCCCTCAGAGGCTTCCCAACCTTTAGAACAAAGGCTTTACATATCTCGAAGATACTGGGGGAAGGCTAATCACTGCGCACAACCGTTGAAAAGGACTTTCGTCACTTTCCACATCTGATTATAGTGGGTTGGAATTCTTGGCGTCAAAGTCGTTCCCCACTTAGGTCGTTCCCTTCACACCGGCCATAAACGGCTTTAAGAGTTGATTGCAACTCCTCGGGAAGGCAGGCCTACTAAAGGATTTAAATGCGTGAAGTACTGAAAGCGTAAGAGTGGTTTGGCTTTTTGATCACCCAGTTAAGGGGAGAGCATATACCTTCCACTTTCGAGACAAAGCAAACAATGAGGTCTTATTTTAGCCTTTCAAATCAGTGATTTTCTAATATCTATGTAGAGATGTTGCTCCACAAAAACATGATGTTATTTTTAATCGTTCAAAGCAATGATTGTCTGATCTATGAAAAGAAATAGTCAACAAAGCAAATTCGATGTTTTTGAAGGTCAACAAAAGAAAATCGTTTTGCTGTAAAAGCAAATTTCCTCGCTTTACCTGCAAGAAACCATTAAAACCCTGCAAATAAACAAAACGATAAGATGGTCAGTTGATTCAGGGGACTTCTACAAGTCTATAATTTTGGTTCGGTTACAATAATTTATTTTTTTGTTTGTTTTGTCTATGCTGCGCTACAGAATAAACTGTACGCGCTACAATATGCTCCAGATGCGCTATATTTTCTTTTCTCTGCACTATTCTGTTATCTGGATGCGCTACTCTGCATGTCGTAAGCACTACTCTGTGTTTTGCTTTTTCCCACGGTCAATTATGCAGGAAAAGTTTGAATCTGATGCGCTAATGTTTGGCTTCAATGCGCTGGAAGATGTAGTACAAGCGTTAAAAGGTTGAGCTGATGCGCTAATCTGTTAAGTATATGCGCTATTATGTGTTTTGCCCACGTCGACACCTACAGGAAAATTTATTAAATAGGATCATGCGCTAAGGAAAAGTGTTTACGCACTAAGACAGAAAGCCCACGCGCTAAACAGTAGGCTAGAAGCGCTAAACTGTTAGGCGGATGCGCTAATATATATTTTCGACGCGCTGATTCCCGTTTCCCGCGGACCTGCAAAAATGATCAATTTCAAAAACCGATGTGTTATTTGGGGTCGGGCCCCACGGTGGGCGCCAGAAATGTATGCGGGAAAAGTGGTCAAATAAAACTCAATATGTGAAAATTATTATAGAAAACTAGTCCACACACACACACAGGACTTCTTGATGCAAGCTATGGAGTAACGTAGTGTTACTCAGCTTCCCAAGGAGGGTCCCATGGTTCTCTATCTCACAATATCCCTCAAACCAATGTTTTTGCTCTTAGATTACTGAGCAAAATGATTTGGGGATGGCAAATATGAGAACGAGAGATGCTTTTAATTGATTCTAGTATGAGATGGATGTTAAGCTATGTATGATACTAAAATGCAATAAACTAGATGATAAGATGACGAGGTTAGTATGAATACTATCCTAGCATACTATATTTAGTCTATGATTGAGCTAAAATGATAAATAAAGTACTCTAGCATGCATATTTAGTCTAATTTCTATTCTAAAAGAGGCTAAATGGGGAGCATATATGAAATGAGAGCTTTGAAAGAATTTGAGCATAAGTGTGATGCTTCAAATTTGAAAGATGATTGTTTAGAATGCAGGATTGAGAGCTCTATTTATAGTATAAACAGGGCAATGGATGGTCAGGATTGAAAGGTTTAATCAAGGGCCAAGTTTGAAAGTTGAGGATCCATGTGCACAATTGGCACCAATGACATGGTGACAAATGTCCACACAGGATTGGGTTGAAAGAAGAGGTTGGAGGCATTAAAGGCTTGAGAAGACCTCATGGTTATCTAAAGGCTAAGGGTCAATTCTAAGTTAGGTTTACCCAATGGATTAAGATTTAATCTAAGGATAAACCTTTGTGCAAATGATTAAGAGATAATCCTGGTCAATGCATTAATGGCCTGATGAGACCCTTGGGTTGGGTAGAGGTTGAGTCAAAACAAATGTTTTAACCATGTGGGAGGGTTTGAAATAACCATTAATGGTTATTGGAGACTTTGGGGATTAAGTGGTTGAAGGTTGGAAGCCTTCAATGGTTTTCAAAGACTTTAAGGGTTTTGGTGGTTGAAGGTTGAAAACCTTCAATGGTTATCCAAGACTTTGGGTCATTTGAGAAGTGACCTCCCTTTGCTTAGGGATGTGACAAAGTTTAGAGGAGGGTTAGGTTAATTAGAATCGATTAGAAGATTCTAGAAGGGATTAGGAAGGGGTTTGGGATTTTGCAAGTGGATGGGGGATAATAGGATTTAATTGAATTAAATGATTTAATTCAATTTGGTTACAATTTGGGGAAATTAAATGAATTAGATTTATTCAATTTAGGATAACTATTTAATTAAATTTGAATTTAATTAAAAGTGGCTAGGGGGATATAATTGGATAAAATGATTTATTCATTAAATGGGTATAGTGAATTTAATTTAAATAAATTGAGTAACTTATTTAATTAAATAGAGGAATGTGGATAATTTAATTAAATTGGATTTAATTAAATAGAGAAATGAACATAAAATATTCATTTAGGAATATGGTCATTTTTATACGTCTACAGATTCCACCATTGTTAGCAATGTTTTGAGAACCTTATTACCAGTCTATGCAATAAGAGTTGCCGCTATTCGGGAGTTGAGATCTATTGACAAGACAAAGGTGTCCCTTGACTCTATCATTGCTAAGTTGACCGCATATGAGCTAAACAATTATGATGGCAGTGTTCAGAAGACTGATTCAGCCTTTAAAGCATCTACTACACTATCCAGAAAGGGTAAAGAAGCTAGTACCAACTGTGAACCTAGACAAAGAAGAGATATGGATGATGAGGAGATCCTGATGGAATTTGAAGCTCTTTTGGCCAAGAGACTTCCTAAGGGAGTTGGAAAATATAGAGGTAAGCTCCCTTTGAAATCCTTTTCTTGCAATAGGATAGGACATATTGCTATAAAGTGTCCTAATGGTGATAATAAGGACAAACCAAAGAGGTTCAAAAATTTCAAAGGAGGAAATAGGAGAAATTTTCTTGTTGTAGTTGATGAAGGTGTAACTGATGATGAATCAGAAGATGAAGAAAGCAAAGACATAGTATTTGTAGCTGTTAAGGAAGATGTGTCAGACAAGAAGGCTCTTGTCTCTCGCTTTGATAATTCTAATGAGTGGATTATTGATAGTGGTTGTTCTCACCACATGATTGGTGACCAGAGAAAGTTTTTGTCTCTGGAAGAGTATGATGGAGGTGTAGTCTGATTTGGTAATGATGCACCTTGTATGGTAAAAGGCAAAGGGTCCATCTCTTTAAATGGAAAAAGTAGTGTTGATAATGTGTATTGAGTATAAGGTCTCAGGCATAACCTTTTGAGTGTTTCTCAACTGAATGATAATGGACTCACTTTGGAGTTCAAAGATGGAGTATGCAAAATAAAAGGAAAGAGTGGTTAACTGATGGCCACCAGTATGTAGACCAAAGGTAACTTATTTCAGTTAAATGTAAATATCAGTCAATGTCTAATGGCTAAGTATGATGATAGTTAGATATGGCATAGGAGACTTTTCCATGTAAATTTTGATAATATTATCAAGGCCAGTAAGATCAAGGCATTTAGAGGATTGACTATGCTGAACAAACCAGAGAATCCTCTGTGTAGAGAATGTCAACTAGGGAAAATGTCTTCCTCAACCTTCAAAGGTGACTCTTTCACAGCAGATAATTTACTTGATCTTGTGCATACTGATTTGTGTGGTCCTATGAAAACTAGGAGTGTTTAGGGAGATAGGTACTTTATGATTCTTACTGATGATTGCTCAAGAATGATATGGGTCACATTCTTGAAAGACAAGTCTAAAGCTTTTGGAAAGTTTAAAGCCTTCAAAGCACTTGTTGAAAAAGAAAGTTGTAAGAGAACCAAATGCCTTAGAACTAACCAAGGAGATGAGTTCACTTCTAGTGAATTCAATAAGTACTATGAAGAGAATGGCATCAAAAGACAACTATCTACCCCCAAGACTCCACAACACAATGGCTTAGCAGAAAGGAACAACCGGACTGTAGTTGAAGTAGCCAAAACAATGTTGATTCAAGGGAAGGTTGCTCACACTTTTTCTAGAGAAGCGGTGAGCACTACAGTCTACACTATGAACTAGGTACTCATCAAGAAAGGTAAGGATAAAACTCCTTATGAGTATTGGACTGGTAAGACTCCTTTAGTAAGCTACTTTAGAGTGTTTGGTAGCAAGTGTTATATCAAGAGGAGTGAACACCAGAGCAAGTTTGATGAAAAATGTGATGGGGGAATATTCCTAGGGTATTCCACCAAGAGCAAAGTTCTCAAGTGTTTTAACAATAGGACTCAGAGAATTGTTGAAAGTGTCAATGTTAGAGTTGATGAAACCTCTGAGAAACCTAAGGAAATAGGTAGTGAGCAAGTGGTAGATGAACCGGTTGTAACCTTCTGGGAATCAGTTGCAAAACAACCAAGTACTAGTAATAGTGCTCCTACATCGGTAGATGTTGATGCTGATGAAGATGAGGATGAAGAAGAAAAGCACTTGAGGAATCTATTAAGATCATTCCTACATATGTAAAGTTGAATCATCATCCAAAGAAGATCATAGCAGAAAAGGATGCAGGAATTCTTAAAAGAAGAAAGGTCAGAGAAAACTCTTGCATGATCTCTGAATTTGAGCCTAAAACATTTAAAGAGGCACATAAACATGAAGACTAGATCAAGGCTATGGAAGAGGAACTTGACTAGATAGAAAAGAATGGTACATGGTCTTTGGTACCTAGACCTGAGCATAAAAATGTTATTGGCATCAAATGGGTTTTTAGAAATAAGCTGAATGAAGATGGCATAGTGGTAAGAAACAAAGCCAGACTGGTATGTAAGGGATATGCTCAAGAAGAAGGAGAAGACTATGGAGAAACCTTTTCTCCAGTAGCTAGATTGGAAGGAGTTCAAATGTTTCTTGCATATGCAGCCTTCAAGGGATTCAAAGTGTATCAGATGGATGTAAAATCTGCATTCCTAAATGGAATACTTGAAGAGGAAGTGTATATAGAGCAACCAGATGGGTTTTCCCTATCAGAAGACAGTGATATGGTGTGTAGGCTACATAAAGCCTTGTATGGATTGAAGCAGGCACCTAGAGCATGGTATGAACATTTACACTCCCATCTTGTGAAGATTGGATTTGAAAGAACAAGTGAAGATAGCAATATCTATCTAAAGTTAGAAGGAGATCAGATTCTGATCTATGAAGTATTTGTTGATGACATAATTATTGGTGGAGATGACAAGATGAGTCATGATTTTGTAGATGAGATGAAGAAGGAATTTCAGATGTCACTAATCAGAGAGATTAAGTTCTTCATTGGACTTCAGATACAAAAAATGAAAGATGATATCTTTATCACTCAGTCCAAGTATGTCAAAGAGGTTTTGAAGACCTTTGGCATGAAAGATGCCAAACCGGTTGGTACAATGATGGTGATCAGTTGTAAATTGTCAAAAGAAGATGACTCAACTTTGGTGAATGAGAAGGAATATTGATCAATGATTGGTAAGATGCACTATGTAGTACACAACAGACCGGACATTGCACATGCAATGGACATTATTGACTATGGATTGTGGTATCCATACAGTAATGATTTCAATCTCAAAGTGTTTACAGATGCCGATTGGGCAGGTAATGTGGATGATCAGAAGAGCACAACAGGTGGTACATTCTTTCTCGGTGGTAGACTAGTCTCATGGATGAGTAATAAACAGAGTTGTATCTCTCAGTCTACAACAAAAGCAGAATATGTAGAAGCATTTATGAACTGCACTCAGACAATCTGGATGAAGCATGTATTAAGTGGTTTCAAAGTCCCTGTATCTAAACTGGTGAGCATACTTTGTGATAACACAAGTGTAATTAATATTTCCAAGAATCCAGTATTGCATGCTAGAACCAAGCACTTCGAGCTCAAGTGTCATTTCTTGAGGGAGAAAGTTCAAAAAAAAGAGGTTGTATTGGAACATGTTTCCAGTAAGGAGCAGTTAGCAAACATATTCACCAAGCCTCTACCGAAGGCTACATTTACCTATTTAATAAGTGAATTAGGAGTGCTGCCCCTTCAAGAGGTGGACTAAAGGTATGTGCTCCACATTAGTTAGGTATTGCATTGTCAAATTTTTTCAGGATTGGTGTGTTGAAGGATGTTACTCCTCAGGGGGAACAACATAGTGGAACATAGATGTCTGTGACTCCACTTTCGCATTGTTGTCAAAGGGGGAGAAGATGTGAAGCAGAGAGATATCTTTGTATATTTCCATCAATGCCAAAGGGGGAGATTGTTGGCATATGTGCAGAGTGTGATGACATGATGATATTGTATGTTGTCATTGATGTCAATATGTTGAAGTATGAACCTATATATTGAAGTAAGCAAACTGGCAAGAGAACTGATATGATGATGTGAACCGGTATATGTGAAAAAGTGAAGCGATATGTTGGAATGTGAACCAGTATATGGAAATTTTTATATCAGGGTTTCATTTGGTATGACTACTGGTTGGTAGTCTCAGCTTCAACATTTCCGGTTGATGCATTTCAAGTCTGTGTGATTCGACCAATGCCATCTTGTGATGGGTTAGCATTGAAATGAAGACCAGATCATGTTTCCACATCAGCCTTGTATGCGTGAAGGATTTTTTTGAGGATCTTGTATGAAGAAGATTGATCCTATCTACCTCGGGAATGTGCGAAGTCTCAATAAACGGTGGAGAGCATGTGATGGATTATCAACTTTCAGAAGTGGTGAAGAATGAATGATTGAGAACATCTTGAGATTTGTTCAAGATCATTTTACATTATGCAAAGTGATTGAATGGTCATCATTGGGCCGATTGTATTGATAACCTAAATATTCAGGGTTTAGGGTTTATGCCACCGACCTATCTGTTGTCTATAAGGTCAATAATAGTTTGCATTGTGAGTTTGTTGGCAAATGTTATGTGTGTATCCAAGTGAAGAGATACTTGATTCTTGCCAGACTGGAGAAGTGTGTCGATACCTACAGAGTGTGATTGTAGGAGCAAAGGAACTAAAGTGGATCTGCATTGGCATTGAGTGCTTTTATAAGATCAATATTTTACTTGTTGACTTGTAACCATTTCAGCAGTTGGAAAATCCCTTAACCGGGTAGCTTTAACAAGATTTTTGTAAATCCTTTAATAGGGTGACTCAAATTCATTGAGTTCTTCAAATCCTCTTGCGAGGTAACCTTTAACAGGTTTCTAACCTTTAACTGGGTATTTAACCATCCCTTAACCGGGTGATCCCTAGTAGGATCGGTTCCTAGCACAACCTGTTGTAAAGTCCTTAACCGAACAAGGCTCCTAACAGAGTGGACTTCAGAAGAGTTCAAAGAACAACTTGTGGGTATTCATCCCAACTGTGGTTTTTCCCAGTTGGGTTTCCATGTGAAAAATTAGTGTGTCATGTGTGATGCTTTTTCATGTGATGATTAGTGTTTTCTGTTAAGTGGTAATGCATGTTGATCTAGTGGTCTTTATATTTTTGATGTATTACTTGTTTATGCATATGGGTGAAGTGGAAAGGAGATATTAGGTGTGGTGTAGATCTAAGTGTTACCAGTTTATGTCTTTCACAGTCATACTGTGTTTTACCGGTAGTGCCCTATTTTAGATCGATGATACTATTTACCAGTTAGTTTAGTCTTTGCATTCAAAGTGGTTTAAGGAGACTTTTGGCTATACTGATTCATCCCCCCCTCTCAGTATGTGTTGAGTACTTACTATTCATCATTATTCATCAAGGATAGACCTCATCAGCTTGTACAATCTCTTCTTCATCTATTTCTAGTCGATTGACAATATCTTCCTCATTCTTAGAGGAATGGATGAGCTCTTCTATCTATTTGATTTCATAGGCTATTTCATGTGTCTCAATCTCAATAGCTGCCCTCTTTCCACTAAGTAGCTTCAATCTCCTTTCTTTGAAAGCAAATTGAATTTTGTACTAATCAATGAAAACACTTATCTTCATTAGACAAATTGGGAAAATATTGTACAAATATCTCATCAATAATTTCTTTTTCCAATTTTATAGCTTCCTCCCATTTATTTAACAAAATAGTGTACAAAGAATTTGAGATATCCTTTTCAAGATCATGTGGATATATACTATAATGACACAGATGAGTGATTACCTGTTCAATGATTTGCTTCTTCTCATCTTCAGTGAAGGAATCAAAATGTTCTTTGACATTGTCAAATCAGTTCCTCCCTAATGTCTTTATTGTTCTTTCAAAATGAGCATCAGGCTTTAAAGTTGAAATATCAATAGGCATAAATGCCTTTGGCACTTCCTTTACTGACTTTGGTTCTCTACCGGTAGCTTTCATCTTCTTAGGTTCTTCTTTAGTATAGTAACCCTCAGATTATTCTTGGAGAATAAGTTTTCAATTTCTCTTCTTTGGTACATTCTCCTTCTTTATATAGACTTGAGGTGTTGGTTCCTTTTTGTTTGGATACTCCGAGTCACCCTTGTGATCTTCATCACCATATGTGTTTCATCATTTTTCTTTTTCTTTCCTTTCCCACTTGTGGCAAGATAAATACTGGTTTTGGCTTGTGCATCTTGGACTACCACAATATCTAGTTTTGCCTTCTTTTTATCTTTAAGAGATGCTAATAGGTTATTAGCATAACCAACTAGTAAGTCATGGTTCACCTCATAACTCATACCTTCCATTTATTCATTTCTTGGCTGAATTGCTTTCATCAAACAAAAATCAGTTGTAACTATGAAAACAATATCTTTTGCAAAATGTCTTACCACATCTTCAAGCAATCTCACTCTCATGCTCATCTTCTTTTGAAACTCATTGAAATAATTATTCATAGCAATAGGAAAAGTATTCTTTATAGCCTTGATGTTGTTCTTGATTTGTGTGGATAGATGTAGGCACTTTAACCATTCAATATCACCTATTCCCAGTAGTAAATTTTGAAAATAAAAGAATAACCCAGCCAATAGTTGTCCATACTTGAACTTTAGACTACTGTCCTTCTTGATAGATTGCAGATTTAGAAAAAATTGTCTTCTAATAACCTCACAAAGATCATAATCTGCATTTTCAACTATCATCCTATGAGTTGTATGAATTGCTGCAAATGGAACACTATTTAGTCTACTGGAGTAAAATACCCGGTAGCCTATAACCATAGCTACCAGTTTCACCGTTGGGTCCCTGATATTGTTAACAGAAAAAGCACGTTTGTTAGATGTAGAACTGGTTAGAGAGTATACCATCTCTTTTGAAATTCATCTCAGATCAGGTACTTCACTAGTTGAATAATAACCAGTTACAGCTTGAATGGCTTCCCTGGTAATTGTGTAAGTTCTCTCTAAGTACATGTTGTCACCATGAACCCAACTCAAAATGATTCTAATATGCTCTTCCTCAAAATCTTTTAGAAAATAAGTGGCGTTGTGAAAACCTTTCTCGAAAACCTAGCATATTATGTTTGAATCTTTCCATTCTTATCATAGAGGGATTTTAGCTAAGTGTAAATATAAAGTGATCCTAGATCCTCAATCTTATAGTCAATATAGCTCGACAAATCTCCTTTTACTAAAACTCCACTAGGAAATTGTGATAATGCATTATACGACACAATTTGTTCTCCCTATACAACTTCCAATGGCTCAGATGTAATCATTAACCTTTCTACAAAATTTGAAGATGATGTCATTTCAGATGAGCAGGATTCAAAGCAGGATTTCAAAGAAATACCTTATTTTATGCACGCTCCCTCGTTTACTAGTTGAATGCCCAAGTGCACACCAGTTTGATCTTCTGCAACCTTCAAATCAACTTGATTGCAAATCACAATGCAACTTCAACAATTATCAGCCAACAATCTCTCTTAGCTCAGCAAGCGCTCCAAATTTATTTCTCAAATGCGTTAGGGTAAAAATAACAAAGTAAAAACTCACTTTTATCCTTTTTACCTACTGCATTAAATGCTCGCCTATTAGGGTTACAAACCCTAATTTCACTGCTCGAAAAAAAAATCGGTTGATAACATATTGACAAAAAGTTATCAAAATTTTATGCTTCAAAATTTCCTTACCGCTCATTCATCTCAAGGGGTCCGGAGGTGGATTTACCATTAAGCTCCCCTTAGCCATATTAAAAGGCTTAATTCACCGGTGCAAGGTTCTCTTCATTGGGTGAAGGAACAATTTCTTCTCCAGGTGAGTCATCACTCTTTTTCTTCCATATCCGATTCATTTCCTCTCTGGTTTCTTCAACATTAACTTTCTTCTTTCCTTTATGATCCTTAGAAGAATTGACCGGTTTGATATTTCTAGATCTACAGAATTTTGCTAAGCGCCCCGGTTTGTTGCAGTGATAGCTGGCCATACCAGATGATTTCCAATATCCTGCATTTCCTCTCCCAGTTCTTCTTCTATAGTTCATAGCCACATGACCAAAGTTATTATAGATGGTGTAAATGACATTTGTTACCTTTTCATGTCAAATGGACTAAACCGATTGTCGTAGGGCCTTTGCTAGTTCATGTTGACCTAGTTGTCAAAATTCCTCATCCAGTTGCCATTCGATCTTGGATGCATATGTGGTACATGATTGTTTTCTCCATATATGCACTCAACAAATCTATGTCCATACATTCTTCATGTGAAACAATTACCTTCAAATTTCTTGAACACATACCTAGCATTAGTATTTTAGCTTGCATTTCTATTAGGCTTGTCTTTACAAACATTTGTAGTGTGACCAAGTTTATGGTAAACAAAGCAAACAGGTTTAAAGACCTTCTTACCGGTAGGCTTCTTGATCTTGGGAGAAGATTTGTTTTTAAGAGTGTTTCTCTTGGTACTAGAGGATTCACCTTTCTCAGATGTATGAAAACCAAGTCTAGAGATATCACCTTTCATCCTTTGTGATTGAATTTGTTCTTCAAGCAAGGTAGAACTCTTGTTGAACTTTTCCAGTATCTCATTAGCTTCGGTAAGCTGTTTGGTAAGATCTTAATTATGCTTTGACAGGTTCTATCTCAGAGATGATGTTAATTCAAGATCTAGCTGTAAGTTCTCCTTCTCTTCTCTTTCACCATTCAAATGCTCATGCAAGGTAGCATTTTCATGCTTGATCTTGGCAATCTCATGATCTCTTTCCTTGATAAGATCTTCAATATCTCCTCTATGCAAATAGTAAGACTTTCTAGCTCTCTTCTCAGATTTAGCTTTTCACCTTTCAACTTTTCAACTTCCTTGGCTAAAGCATCAATATTGGCCTCATCTGAAGAACTATTATTGGATATCTCTAATAGTTGTTCAGTTAGCTCTCTACTTTTAACTTGAGAATCTTTTGTTAGGAACCAGAAGGACAACTGAGGGGGGGTGAATCAATTGTCAATGAATTTCAACCCAATTATAACTTAATAAAACTTAATACTTAATACCAGTAAACCAAACTTGATGTCAGTTAACATATTAGTAGTTAACATCAATACCGGTGAAACTTAATGTATGAAACAAAAAGAGAAATAACATCCACAAAACATAACATAGTTTTTTTGTGATGTGGAAACCCTGTAAGGGGAAAAACCACAGTGCGAAACCTTACCCACAATCAAATGATACTACTGCAAATAGTATGCATATACAAATGGGATCTGCACATGTAGAAAGGCCAACCGCCTAGAGCACACTGCTCAAATGGGAGTCACAATGACTACAGTAGGATGGCTAAATCCTAGAATAATGTACTACTCAAAATAGCATCTCCAATGTTGGATTCACTACCAGTTAAGCTTTGGTAAACACCCTCAAACCTTCCTTGAACCTTCTCTATGGTTTTCTCATATGTTCTTCAATATTTGCATATACCATGTTACAATACCATACCATAACTATAACCATAACCATATCCATAGCCACATGTTTATCTCATAAATGAGATCTTACATATATATAAAACCTAAGACCAAATGTGTAGGTTGACTTACTAAGAGTATTAAAAATAAGTCTTAATGTGATACAACATGTCATCTCAATAAATTTACAACAATATCCAATCAATAAATCATCTCCATAACGTGTCATGCTTATTTGGAATAGATGACGCATACTGGTCCATAACCTAGACCAATCTACCGCTAACAACAAATATGTCAACCTGATTAGACCAATAACCAAAACACCAAAACAAAGTATCCAAAACATGTCTTTGACATAATCAAGTGATCTTCAGATGATAACAAGTCATCATCTATGTCGGTGAACCATATAACCTACCGGTGAGCATATACCGGTGACTATCCATAAGTCATTGTTCTTGCCGGTGAGCATAATGTTTTGGTTCAATAGTAAACCAATATAACAAAACTAATGCAACTCATCCATAATACCAATAGCTTTTGGTTTGACCCTAAGGGTTTCAAGCTCATTTCTGGTAGCTTCTAGCTCTCTAGCCATCTCAAAGTAGCTCATGTCCCCCACCATGGTTTCAAGGCTCCCTTCTAAGTGATTATGCTTCAAATAAGCTTGGCTCTGATACCAATTGATGGACTTGAAAAGCACTGAGATGGGGGGGTGAATCAGTGACACCAAAAATAAAACTACCTCAAACACTAACCGGTAGATGAACTTAACAAAACTTTTAAACACAATGCATGTAATCCAAAATGATATTAAAAAAATCCACAATAAGTAGAACATCCACCATAACACAAATATTTATACATGGAAAACCCAAATAGGTAAAAACCACGTTGAGATGGAACTCACAAGTTAACTATCTGCGGTAATAGATAACTGACTAGTTAGGGTCTACAAAGTGCTCTGCTAGGAGCGAATCTTGTTAGAGATCCCAAAGCTTCATTAGAAGCTTATACCTTGTGAAAGGTAGTACCCTATTAGGAGTAACCTCGGTGGAGGATTTTTGAATCCAAACTGATGGATCACCTTGTTAGAGGATTTGAACATTGAAGTTTGTTAGAGCTTACCCAGTTAGGGGATTTGAATTTTGTTGTGATGGTTAGAAAACAACAAGATTGGTTTGATTTGTCTAAGTAGGAAATTACTTGCTTGATCAGATCCTTCTAAACATATTCAACACTACTCTTCTGCATACTCTACAACTTAACTCTTTTGAATTTCACACATAAAATATCACTTTCACTCATTAAATAATTCATTGCAATGTCAATATATAGACATTAAGATTTCATGTCGGCCCAAAGAAATCATAACACAATTTCCTAGGTGCAGTGCATTTGGTCAAGTGATTTTAACTCATCACAAAAATACCGCCAAAAATTGTTAGTGGGATAACTCATCACACAATCAACGAATACTAGTTGGAACAAATCAATACCGGTTGGAGTTAAGTATAAGAACCATTATCCTTGAATCGCCTGATATAATCTCCACTTGATCTTGATGTAGCTGTAGATGTTGATTAATGTGTATCCACTGGTTGTCTTCTATGCATATACCGGTTGTCACAAAGTACTAGTTGTAGATAGACCTCTTAGTATAACCCCTAGCATACTAGTTGTAGTATAAAAAACTTGAAGTTATACCAATAGACAATATAAACATATGTGTGTGTATGTATTTCATCAATGACAACATATGATGAATTCATCATAGTCATCATCAAGCCAACTCTCTCTCTCTCTCTCTCTCTCTCTCTCTCTCTCTCTCTCCCCTTCTCTATCTCTATCTCCCTCTCCCCTTCTCTTTCTCTCTATATCACTCTCAATCTCTCTCTCTCTCTCTCTCTCTCTCTCTCTCTCTCTCTCTCTCTCTCTCTCTCTCTCCCTCAAGTATCTCTCTCACTTTTGTTATATGTGAACAAATTGGATATTGGATATAATCTGATATCTGATTTGTTTGCAATAGGATGTTGTTTAAAAAATGGGTGCCAACAGGAATTTTTTTGTAGCTCTAGCAAAAATATGAATAAAAATTGAATATCTGATATAATTGGATATCCAATTTTTTCACCACACAACAATAGGTTTGTGGGTCATTTTGTGCATTCCAACGGCCTACACATTCATGTTGCAGGTGACAATCACAGGTTTTTAGACAAACAATGACAAAATTCTTCTTTTGAGAGATTCTTGGAGAGAAATTTGTCATTGTCAATCATTTAGCAACATCTTTGTGGAGGTATAATGGGGAGCAACAATCATCAGAAGCATAAATGTAAAAGAAAGCTTTCGAATGACTAAATTGAAGTATATAGGCAAAAAGATAGAGAAGTTCATAGGAGGATAAGATAAGGTATGCCAAATATTGGTGAAGCCTTTGCAAATATTACTTCAAGTGAAGAGGAAAGTGAATTTGAAAATTTTGAGCAAGTTGTTGAAAATGAAAATCAAAACGTAGAATTTGATATTGGAAATGTTGAACATGATATTCAAATTGGGAATGACAATGCTGAAATAGATGTTGAAAATGTTCAACATGATATTGAATATATGAATGAAAATGTGGGAATTGAAAGTGAAAATGTGGGAATTGACAATGAAGGTGAAACTTTGGGTGTTGACATTGAAGGTGAAAATTTGAGAATTGACATTGGAGGTGAAAATTTGGAAAATTTTGACATTCAAGTTGGAATTGTTCAACCAAGTGAACAATATGTAACACCAAATTACATGAGAAATGAATACCCTCTCATGGATGAAAGACAAATTCCAAATTCAAGACCTTCAGGAACCCTAAAATGGTTACTTGAAATTGATGAGAACATTATTGTGAATCTTGAAGGCAAGAGGTCAACAAGAACCATTTGATTATGAGCTACACATCTTTTCAGCCAATATTTTAACAATAAGACATTGACCAAGCAATGCCAACTTTTTTTTCAATTGATAATGATGCAAAAGATGAGACCATTGCTAGCCAAATTAAAAATTTGTATGAACAAGAAGATGGAGTGAAATTCTATTATTGTCAAAAATATTTTTAATGCTCTCAATTCTATTGGAAAGAATACAAAGGAAAGAGATAAGAGATCTGCTCGAAGAGTGATTACAACCTCCTTAGTAAGCCATCAATTGAGGAAGGATCATTTTATCAGACAAACTTGTGTTGATTTGAACATAAATCATAAAACTTTGAATAGAGTGTTGGAAATTTGGAGGATTTGATTATGTGTTGCATTGATGTTTTGTCATTTATGTCAAAATTAGCTTCTTTGGCTACTTTATCGGTATCCTTTTGGTCCCGGTAGGTTGATTGGTTTCTGGTTGGTATGATCACGATGATCTGGTATGCTTTGGCTTATGCAATTGGCTTAGATATGCTATTCATGCTACTCAGATACAATTCAGTCAGTTGGTATTGATTTTATGATCAGATGCTATCTTATCTACTAGTAAGCTTGGTTTGTTGATCTGGTGAGGGTTTCACCGACAGAGCTTTGTTGAATATCTTTTGATGTTATGCATAAGTGGTGTTGTTGTGGCTTCTAGTAGAGATTCAGGATGCTGATGGTGATCATGTTCATGCCTTGACTGATTGGGATCATTGATTTAGTGTGTGTGGAGCTAAATTGGGTCCAGTTCTATATAGGTTATGGACCGACTTAATGTAATGTGTTGTTTGGTCTTCTCAATGTGTTTCTGAGATAACTTATAGGTTGGATGATATTTGTTTGATCTCAGGCCGACATGTTTTATAATTATGTAATTGGTTTATTATCTAGTGGTCGGCCTTATTGTTTATGGTAGAGGGTTTGTATATATATTTGTGTATGATCTCATTGTAGATTATGATATATGATGGATGGATAATTGTATGCGAGAGAATAATGTAATAATTATTCATGTGGAGGATTTTGTCGCTCATAGGTGATTGAGTTGGGTTTATGTAAGAGGTTTAAGTCATCTGATATTGAGCTTAATCATAATTGTACTCAAGCATAGGAGATACCATTATTGCAGTTCATTCTTTCTTCCAGATTGTAGTTTGGATTTTTTATGTAGTCATTGAAACTCCTTTTGTAATGAGAAATGTTCTCTAGGATATTGGCCTTCCTACAAGTGCAGGCCCCTCAATTTGTAATCACATACTTACTGCAGAAGTATTATCTGACTGTGGGTAGGCTTCCCACTATGGTTTTTCCCTTTACCGGGTTTTCCAAGTACAAATATTGGTGTCATGTGGATGATATTTATTCTCTAATTGTTGCTAGTACTTACTAAATATATATCTTCTATTTTGGTAATTGGTTTATGCATTCCGGTATTGATCTTATGTGTTCTGGTATTAAATTTTTAATTGCTTAAGGTTCTGGTAATTTGGTGACAACTGATTCACCCCCCCCTTTTAGTTGTCTTCTAGTTATTTGAACTGTCTAGAAATTGGTATCAGAGCACTGGTCCTCTCTGTAGAAGATTAACCGGTTGAGGAAGATCCTATGGCATCTAACAGTTCAAGTTCATCTAGTTCATTTGTAGTTGTCTTTCGGAGAGAAATTCCTAGGCCTAATGGAACAAATTACAAAGTATGGAAGATTCAGATGGATAATCATCTGAGATGTCTTGGTAAGGAAATTTGGGAAATCAAAAAGAATGGTGTTACTCCTTTTAATCTGACATCTAGAAATTCTCCTCCAACAAACATGGATAAGGAGCTTGAGAATGATTGTAGAGCTAGAGAAGCCCTCTTGTGTGCACTTTCTGATCATCAAATAATGCGATTGACTGACAAATCATCAACAAAAGCTATATGGGACAAGTTGGAGACTCTTAATGAAGGTGAGACTACTATTAAGATTGCTAAATTTGATGGTTATCGAGTGAGATATGAAAATTTGAAGGTGGAAGAAGATGAAAGGATTGCTACATTTATAAAAAGGGTAAATGAAATTGTCATGGGAATTCAATGTTGTGGTGAATCTCTGAGTGAAGAAGAAATAGTTTCTAATGTTCTGAGAGCTTTAACACCAACTTATAAGATGAAGGATACTGCAATTAATGAATTGAGAACAATGGTGAATACTTCTATCAATAGGGATACCTTGGTTGGGAAATTATCTGCTTTTGAGCTTGAAGAATTTGGACCCTTTGGAGCTATGAAGTCTGAACCTACTTTTCATGCATTTACATTATCAACTGACAAGCAAGATTACAAAGCTTTGTATGAAAAGGAATTGGATGATGTGAAGAGAGAAGATGCATAATTTGAGAAACTTGAATAACTATTTTATAGAAGAGTACCTAAAGGACCGGTAGGAAGTAAGGATGAAGGAAAATCACCTTTTAAATGTTTTGGAAAGATAGGTCATTTTGCATCTAGATTTCCTGAAAGGAATTCAAGATTTAAAGATAGAGCACGAAGATCTTTTAAGCCTAACCCTGGATATCAGAACTGTTAGGAACCGGGAAGGACAACTGAGAGGGGGGGTGAATTAGTTGTCAATAAATAGCAACCAAAAACAAATTATTCCAACTTAAAACTTAGTGTCGGTAAAATAGATAAACAGTTATAGTATTACTGGTACAACTTAATGCATGAAACATAAAGAGAAACAACATCCACAACACATGACACAAAGATTTTGATGTGGAAACCCTATAAGGGAAAAAACCAGGGTGGGAAACCTTACCCACAATTAGATGATACTACTGCAGATAGTAATTGAATACAATAATGGGGTCTGCACATGCAGAAAGGCCAATCGGCTAGATCACTACTCAATCACAAAATTAGGAGTCACACTGACTACACAGTTGGATGGTTAAATCCAATAACAATGTACTGCTTCAATTTAGCATCTTCAATGCCAAATTCAGTACTGGTTTAAGCTTTGCACATTAGGACCAAACACCTTCATGACCTTTAACAACCTTCAAATGATATCTGCATGATTCACACAAGGATCTACTTATTTTCATTCTTCACAATGATCTCAACACATACGCACACACTTCTTCCAAATAAGATCTTACAATTATTTATACAAAACCTAAGACCTAATGGTTAGGTTGGCTCCTAAAATATATTACATTTAAATCAATTAAAAACTAAGCCTTGGTGTAATACAATATGTCAGCCTCAATACATTTACACATTATTCAATTAATAATTCATTTCCAAATCACATCATGCTAATCTGAAACAAGTTTTCCTATGTTGGTTCATAACCTGGACCTATCTGTTGGTTAAGGAAAATATGTGAACCCAATCAATCCAATATGCAAAACACCAAATGCAAACATCCAATCCATGTCTTCGACATAACCAAATGATCTCTAGATGATAACAAGTCATCACCAACTTCTTAAGTTGTTCGTGAAACATATACCAGTAACTGTGCATTAGCCAATATCCATATCGGGACCACAATGTGTCGGTTCATCAACAAACCAATATAACCAGAGTGCCAAATCAACAATGTAGACCTCCAGACAAATAAGTGTTGACATCAATGACAAAACCAATGCAACACATGATGCATTCATCCATAATACCAACAATCTCCCCCTTTGGCATTGTTGGCAACACTAGATGGAAAAACATCTAAGTGCCAAAACCGAATGCCAACAATCTCCCCTACATAGATCAACACAAAGTTTTGTACCAAAAATAGAAACAATATAACCAAAACCAAAATATATCTTCAAAGTACAATGTTTTTCCATAGACATCTCTCTCCCTTTGATATAAAATGCCAAAGTAGTTAAAAATCAAAATCAAAGCATAACATACAGCTAACTAATCCCCTTGAGTAGTAGCTCTCCTTCATCAAGCCGAAAAAAGGTTTTTTTGTTAGTCCCTGTCAGTTTAATGCTAATCTGCATCATTTAAGTCTTTGTCAATGGGGTGATTACCCCAAGCTTCTCTCTGAGATATTCAAATGTTTCCTTAGGCAAAGGCTTACTAAAAATATCTGCAATTTTCTCTTTAGTGTTCACATAAACCAATCTCACTTCATTTGCTTCAATGTTTTCTTTTAGAAAATTATACTTAATAGAAACATTCTTTGTTTTAGAGTGAAATACCAGATTTTTTGATATATCTATTGCCGTTGAGTTATCACAATAAATAATTACCGGTTCTTTGCATTTTACCTTGATATCCTTCAACATTTGCTTGATCCATAATACCTAAGTACAATTAGTTGTTGTTGCAACATAGTATGCTTCTATTGTAGATAATGATGTGTCGGTTTGCTTCTTTTTGATCCATGAAATTAATCTTCTATCAAGAAAGAATGCGCCACAAGTGGTACTCTTTTTGTCATCCACATCTCTTGCCCAATTTGCATCTGTATATGCACATAACTCAAAATTATCATCCTTAGGATACCATAAACCAAGATTTGTTGTGCCTTGCAGGTACTGAAAAATCCAGTTTCATTATTTTCTTTAGGATTGCTTTGAAATCTTGAAACAATACATACTACATTCATTATATTAGGTCTAGTTTGTGTTAAATACAGTAACCCTCCAATCATAGATTTATACCTTGTCGGATTTATAGGAGCTGGATCATCCTTTGATGTCAATTTATCAATTGTAGTCATAGGAGTGCTTACCAGTTTGTAGTTTTCCATTTCAAATTTTTGATTTTCTCAATGATTCAATCTTACATACCTAGGTTTATTCTGATTTTCATTCATAGGTTGCTTTTCTTTCGTCACAGTTGAGTTTTCTGATGATGCCGGTGGGACTGGTTCTACATTTTGTTCTACTGCAATCTGTGCCAATTTATTTATAATCTTGTCTACTGCCGGTTCAGAACCTATAGATCTTGATTCTCCTCTAAAATGATCATCTATCTTCACATTAGTACTTTCAATAATTTTATGCAATCTTTTATTATAACATCTTTATGCCTTGCTTCTATTTGAATAACCAAGAAATATTCCTTCATCACTTCTAGGATCAAATTTTCCAATAGACTCATCTCTTCTAATATAGCATTTTCTTCCAAATATTCTAAAATATTTAAGAGTAGGAATATGACCGAACCATAGTTCATAAGGTGTCTTACTAGTTTCACCTTTGATTTGAACTTTGTTGAAAGTATAAACCATTGTATTTACTGCTTCTCTCCAGTACATCTGAGGTAGATTTGCTTCCATCATCATGGTTCTTGCTGCATCCAGTATAGTTCTATTCTTCCTTTCCACAACTCCATTTTGTTGGGGTGTCTAGAGTGTTGATAGATGCCTTTTGATTCCATTCTCTTCACAGAATGCATTGAATTCCCAAGGTGTGAATTCTACTCCTTGATCAGATCTCAAATATTTGATTTTCTTACCGGTTTCATTCTCTACCATTGCCTTGTATATATTGAATCTCCCAAAAGCTTTCGATTTCTCCCTGAGAAAAGTAACCCAACACATTCTAGAATAATCATCAATTATTAGCATAAAGTATCTATCACCCTGAGGACTTCTTGTTCTTGCTAGACCACATAAATCAGTGTGAATTAAATCAAGAATATTATTGGATTTCTCAGAAATGCTCTTAAATGTTGTTCTAACTTGCTTTCTCATTTGACATTCCTTACATACCAGATTATGAGGTTTCACAATCTTAGGTTAATCCCTTACTGCCTTGGTTGAACTGATCTTTATGCAATCAAAATTCGCATGACAGAGTCTTTTATGCCATAACCAACTTTCATCAATCTGAGCAATCAAACATGTCTTATCGTTGGTATTCAAGTGAAAGATATTACCTTTAGTCTGATTACCAGTTGCAATTTCCAATCTAGTTCGGCTTATGATTTGGCATTTTCCATTCTTGAATTGTAATTGGACAAAAGGTACTTTACCTTCATACTTACTTCCTATTGGACCTTTAGGCATCTTCCTTGCAAATAGTGCTTCAAATTCTTCAAGTTCTTAATTTTCTCTTCTGATATCTTTAAGTTTTTTTGCATAAAGTCCTTTCCAATCAGATTTGTCAGATGATGATGATGATGATGATGATGCTTTGAAGGCTATATCAGTCTTGACTATAGCAATAGGATCAAATTCTTCAAGCTCAAATGCTGAAAGTTTTCCAACCAGAGTATCTCTAGATACCGATGTATTAGGCATTGTTCTCAACTTATTAATATCTGTCATTTTCATTTTGTAAGCTGGTGGCAAAAACCTTAAAACTTTAGAAAAAAATTCATATTCATTTAAAGATGCTCCACAACATTGTATTCCTAAAACAATTTCATTAACTCTTTCCATAAATGCAGAAATTCTTTCATCCTCTTCCATTTTCAAATTTTCATACCTAACTCGGTAACATTCCAATTTTGCAATTTTGACAGTCGAATCTCCTTCATTAAATGTTTCTAGTTTATCCCAAACAGATTTTGTTGTAGATCTGTCTAATAATCCCATCATTTTCTGATATGATAATGTGCTTAGAAGTGCTTCTCTTGCTTTGCAATCATTCTCCAAGTCTTTAGCTAAGGTTGGTGGATTAGAGTTATTTGGATTAGGAGCAACATAGCCATTCTTCGTAACATCCCATATATCTCTTCCAATGCAGTTTAGATGTGTCTCCATTATGATCTTCAATACACCATAGTTAGTTCCATCAAGTTTGGGACTGTCCTTCCTGAAGATATTTGCTACCATAGGATCTCCTCAAGTTGTTAAGCTTCTGCAAAAAGAGGACTAGGCTCTAATACCAATTGTTAGGAACCAGGAAGGACAACTGAGAGGGGGGGTGAATTAGTTGTCAATAAATTGCAACCCAAATCAAATTATTCCAACTTAAAACTCAGTGTCGGTAAAATAGATTAATAGTTATAGAATTACTGGTACAAATTAATGCATGAAATAGAAAGATAAACAATATCCACAACACACGACAAATATTTTGATGTGGAAAACCCTGTAAGGAGAAAAACCACGGTGGGAAACCTTACCCACAATTAGATGATACTATTGCAAATAGTAAGTGAATACAATAATGGGGTCTGCACATGTAGAAAGGCCAACCGCCTAGAGCTCACTGCTCAATCACAAAATTAGGAGTCAAACTGACTACACAGTTGGATGGTTAAATCCAATAACAATGTACTGCTTCAATTTAGTATCTTCAATGATAGATTCAGTACCAGTTTAAGCTCTGTGCATGAGGACCAAACACCTTCATGACCTTTAACAACCTTCCTTCAACCTTCAGATGATATCTATGTGATTCACACAAGGATTTGCTTATTTTCATTCTTTACAATGATCTCAACACATATGCACACACTTCTTCCAAATAAGATCTTACAATTATTTATACAAAACCTAAGACCTAATGGTTAGGTCAACTCCTATAAGATATTACATTTAAATAAATTACAAACAAAGCCTTGGTGAAATACAATATGTTGGCCTCAATAGATTTACACATTATTCAATCAATAAATCATTTCCAAATCATGTCGTGCTGATCTGGAACATGTTTTCCTATGTCAGTTCATAACTTGGACCTATCTGCTGGTTAAGGCAAATATGTGAACCTGACCAATCCAATATGCAAAATGCCAAATGCAAACATCCAATCCATGTCTTTGACATAACCAAAAGATCTCGAGATGATAAAAGTCATCACCAACTTCTTGAGCTTTCGGTGAAACATATACTGATAACTGTGCATAAGTCAATATCCATACCAGGACCATAATGTGTCGGTTCATCAACAAACCAATATAACTAGAGTGCCAAATCAACAATGTAGACCCCCAGAAAGATTGACATCAATGACAAAACCAATGCAACACATGACAAAGTCATCCATAATACCAACAAGAACAAGCATAAGCTCAAGAAAAACAAAGATAAATCATGCTACATTGCAGATGAGGAAGGTGTGACTGATTATGATGATGAACTATCACAAGACTCTGCTAGTGGGTCTGGTAATGGAAATGAATGGGTGTTCTTGGCTATCAAGGAAGATGATCCGACACTGGAAGAGAATGTACCTGAAGAAAAGGCCCTTCCTACTAAAATTGAAGATAAGGATGAATGGGTAATTGACAGTGGATGTTCACATCATATGACTGGAGATAAGAGGAATTCTTTATCTTTACAAGAATTTGATGGCGGTCTAGTTAGATTTCAAGATGACAAAGCATGCATGATCAAAGGAAAAGGAACTATATTATTAGATGGTAAGAACAATACTGATAATGTTTATTATGTTGAAGCTTTAAGGGTTAATATTTCGAGTGTAGGATAGTTGGTGGATAAGGGATTTCAATTACAATCCAAGAATGCAAAATGAAAGATCATTAATAGATTTGGATTAGAGATTGTAACCGACACTCAAACAAAAGGTATTATATTTTGTTTCAATTATAGTGAAAAGACATGTTTGATTGCACAAATTGATGAGAGTTGGATTTGGCATAAAAGACTATGTCATGTAAATTTTGATTGCTTGGTAAAGGTCAATTCAACTAAAGAAGTTAGAGATATACCTAAGATTTTGAAGCTCTATAATCTAGTATGTAAAGAATTTCAAATGGGAAAACAGGTCAGAACCTCTTTTAAGAGTATACAAGAAAAATCTAATGATGTTCTTGATCTTATTCATACTGATTTGTGTGGCCCTGCTAGAATCAAAAGTTTTCAAGGTGATAGATATTTTATGCTAATCATTGATGATTATTCTAGAATGATGTGGGTTACTTTTCTAAGGTAGAAATCTAAGGCTTTTGAAAAGTTTAAAATCTTTAAAGCTAAGGTTGAAACTGAGATGGGATTGAATATTAAGTGCTTAAGGTCAGATCATGACCTAGAGAATTCACATCCGATGAGTTTATTAATTTTGGTGAGAAGTATGGTATAAGGAGACAATTTTCTGCTCCCCGGATACCTCAACAGAATGGAGTTCTGGAAAGAAAGAAAAAAACTATCTTGGATGTTGCTAGAACCATGATGATGGAAGTTAATCTACCTCATATCTACTAGAGAGAAGCAGTAAGCACATCAATTTATACATTCAACAGAGTTCATATCAAAGGAGAAACCGGTAAGACACCTTATGAATTATGGTTGGCAATACACCTATAGTTAAGTACTTCAGAATCTTTGGTAGTAAATGTTATATCAAGAGAGATGATTTCATTGGCAAGTTTGATCCTAGATGTGATGAAGGAATATTTATTAGTTATTCTAATGAAAGAAAAGCATATAGATGTTATAACAAGAGATTGTAGAGAATTGTGGAGAGCGCTAATGTCAAGGTGGATGAGCAAAATAGAAGTCAAATCAGAATTTATGAGCAAGAACTTGCACTGGAAATGATCATAACTGAACCGATAATACCTTTACCAGAACAAAAAATGTTGAACCAGATACTCATAGTATAGAAAATTCAATAGTAACTGAAAATCAGGAAAGAGGAACAGAGAATCGGAATATTCCTAGGTATGTAAGGTTGAATCATTTAGAAGATTAGATCACTGGAGATAAGAACAAATGAGTGATGACAAGAAGAAGAGTGGAAGCTGATGAGGTATGATTAATTTCTCAAGTTGATTAGGTATCAATAATTGAAGCATGTAAATATGAATGTTGGATGAAAGCTATGGAAGAAGAATTAGATCAGATAGAAAAGAATAACACATGGATTTTAGTTCCCTGACCTAAAAATAAGAATTTTATTGGAACTAAATGGTTTTTTAGGAATAAACTAAATGAAGATGAACAAGTTGTGAGGAAAAAAGCTAGATTGGTTTGTAAAGGATATTATCAGAAGGAAGGAATTGATTATGGTGAAACTTTTGCACCTGTAGCTAGGATTGAAGCTGTAAGATTATTTCTTGCCTACGTTGCACATAAAAACTACAAGGTTTATCAGATGGATGTTAAGTGTGATTTTATGAATGGGGATCTTGATGAGGAAGTTTATATTGAGAAACCTGATGGTTTTTCACTTTCAGATGATCAAAACATGGTTTGCAGGTTAAAGAAAGCCCTATATGGATTGAAACAGACACCTAGAGCTTGGTATGCAAGGTTGGACAAATATCTTTTGAAGTTTGGTTTCACTAAAGGTAATGCTGACAGTAATCTATATTATAAAGTCACTGATGATGATATACTGATTATTAAGGTCTTTGTTGATGACATCATTTTTGGAGGTGAAGATAAGTTGTGCATGGAACTTTCTAAAAATATGGGGAATGAATTTGAAATGTATATGATTGGGGAAATGAAATTTTTCTTAGGTTTGTAGATTACTCAGACTGATAAAGGTATTTTCATCTATCAAACTAAGTATGCTAGGGAGATGCTGAAGAAATTTGGTATAAAAAATTCTAAACTGGTTAGTACTCCTATGGTTACAAGTGAGAAATTGACAAAGAAAGATGAATCGACACTGGTAAATCCTACAAGATACAATTCTATGATTGGAGGTCTACTATATTTGACTCAGACTAGACCAGATATAATGAATGCAGTTTACATTGCATCAAGATATCAAAGTGATCCTAGAGAAAATCATGAGAGTGGGGTGAAAAGAATTTTTAGATACTTACAAGGAACATCTAAATATGGTTTGTGGTACCCTAAAGATGATGACTTTACTTTATGTGCATATATAGATGTAGATTAGGTAGGTGATGTTGATAACCAGAAAAGTACTTCCGGTGGAGCTTTCGTTCTTGGAAAGAAACTTATTTCATGGATCAGCAAGAAATAGTCATGTAATTCTCTATCTACTATTGAAGATAAGTATGTTGCTACTACTAACTGTACACAAGTCCTAATGATGAATCAAATGTTGAAGGACATAAAAGTTCATTGCAATGGACCGGTAGTTATTCACTGTGATAACTCTGTTACTATAGACATATCAAAGAATCAAGTATTTCACTATAAGACAAAGCACATATCTATAAAGTATAACTTTTTGAAGGAGAAGGTGGAAGAAAATGAAGTTAGATTGGTTTATGTGAACACTAAAGAGCAAATTGCAAACATCTTCACTAAACCTTTGCATAAAGAATCACTTAAGTACCTCAGAGATAGATTAGGGGTTTCTACCCCTCCGATAGAAAACTGATTAATGTTATTTGACATCAGCCTGATATGCATTATCAAAGATATTATTAATTCTGAATTGATGTGGTGATGCTACTACTCAGGGGGAGTAGTTAGTCTTGTGATTCAATGGTTTTTTTTATTCTACATTGATATTTATGTCAGATCTTTGGCATTGATGTCAAAGGGGGAGAGACATTCATGTGAAAAACTTAAGGAGATATATACATTAGGGGGAGAAATTTGTATAACTTAATTGTGATATCATCTACAGGGAGAGTATGGATCAGAACTTCATTGCCATATTCTTGTATGGGAGATTTGTTTGGCTTTTCTTAACACTTGAATTTTTTTCACATCTAGTGTTACCATCAATGCCAAAGGGGGAGAGTGTTGGCAATTTGGAGGAATTGATTATGTGTTGCATTGATGTTTTTTCATTGATGTCAAGACTAGCTACTTCGGCTGCTTTGTATCCTTTTGGTCCCAGTAGGTTGATTGATTCCTAGTTGGTATGATCATGATGATCCGGTATACTCTGGTATTCTTTGGCTTATGGAATTGGCTTAGATCTACTATTCATGCTACTTAGATACATGTTCAGTCATTTGGTATTGATTTGATGATCAGATGCTATCTTATATGTTGGTAACCTTTTTTTCTTGATCCTGTAAGGGTTTCACTGACAGAGCTTTGTTGAAGATGTTTTGATGTTATGCATAAGTGGTGTTGGTGCGGCTTCTGGTACAGATTCAAGATACTGATGGTGATCATGTTCATGCCTTGACTGATTGGGATCATTTCTTTAGTGTGTCTAGACCTAAAATGGGTCTGGTTCTATCTAGGTTATGGATCGTCTTAATGTAACATGTTGTTTGGTCTTCTAGATGTGTTTCGAGGATGACTTATGAGTTGGATGATATTTGTTAGGTCTTGGGCCGACATGTTTTATAATTATGTAATTGGTTTATTGTTTGGTGGTCGACCTTATTGTTTATGGTCGAGGGTTTGTATATATATTTGTGTATGATCTCATTGTAGATTATGATATATGATGGATGGATAATTGTATGAGAGTGAATAATGTAATAATCATTCATGCAGAGGATTTGATCGATCATAGGTGATCGAGTTGGGTTTATGTAAGAGGTTTAAGTCATCTAGTATTGAGCTTAACCGGAACTATACTCAAGCATAGGAGATGCTATTATTGTAGTTCATTCTTTCTTCTGAATTGTAGTCTAGATTTTTATGTAGTCAGTGAAACTCCTTTTGTAATGAGCAGTGTGCTCTAGGCTGTTGGCCTTCTTGCAAGTGCAGGCCCCTCAATTTGTAATCACATACTTATTGTAGATGTATTATCTGACTATGGGTAGGCTTCCCACCATGGTTTTCCCTTTACTGGGTTTTCCATGTACAAATATTGGTGTCATGTGGATGGTATTTATTCTCTAATTATTGCTAGTGCTTAATTGATATATCTGCTATATTGGTAATTGGTTTATGAATTTCGGTATTGATCTTATGTGTTCTGATATTAAATTTTTAATTTCTTAAGGTTACAATAATCTGGTGACAACTGATTCACCCCCCCCCCCCCCACTCTCAGTTGTCTTCTAGTTATTTGAACTGTCTAACATACAACACTTGCAAGAAGACAAAGACTCGATGATCCCCTTTAACATGATACATGGGCTTTTGGTTGGAGGCTTCCACATGTTGATAGAAATTTGACTGAAAATGTGAAGGAGGAAATTCAATAATTTTGGCACTCTAATTCTAGAGTATCACCCAATGTATAGGATGTTTTGAAATTAAGAATTGACAACTGAGACCTTACACCGCATCCGAAGCATTTCTTGAAATCAAGCCAAACAAAGTTGTACAAATTGTTTTGTGAAGAACATCCAACTTTGCAAATATCGCAAAGGGGTTTTGAATCTTTGAAGTCATTCTTTTTGGAAATTTGGAGGAATTGATTATGTGTTCCATTGATGTTTTTTCATTGATGGAAACACCGGTTGTTTTCGTTGTTTACTAGTTTCCAGTTCGTTTCGATAGAGTGATTGTTTATGTTATTGATTCGGTAGGATCTGGTATGCTTTAGTTCATGGAATTGGTTTGGATCTATCATTCATGCTATTTAGATGTGTATCATGATTAGTTGGTTCAGGATTTGATGACTCAGGAGCTATCATTTGTTCTAGTAAGTCTTTTGGTCATCCGTAAGGGTTTTACTGGCAGAGCTTTGTTGAAGATCTTTTGATGCACATGATAAGTGGTGTTGGTGCATCTTCTAGATGGCTTCCAGGATGTTGTTGGTTATTATCCTCATGTTCCAATTCATTGGTGGTGTTGGATTTGGTCTATGGAGACCTATTTTTGGGTCTAGTGTTATCTAGGTTATGGACCGATTTCTGTAACATGTTGGAGGATGTTCCTGATACGTTACCAGTGGGATTTAATGATTGGTATACATTTTTTCAGTCTAAGACAACTTGGTTGATCATTGGATTGTGGATTTTTGTTGTGAATTTATTGTATTATCTTTTTTTGTGGTTGACCTAATTGTTTAGGTCCCAGGTTGTTATAAATATGATGTAAGATCTCTATGTATGATATACAGGTCAAGGTTATAGGTTTATCTGTGTGTGAATAATGTTGTAATCATATGCAGAAGGTTTGGTCGATCATAGGTGATTGAATTAGGTTTGTAAGAGAGGTTTAAGTCCTCCAGTATTGAGCTTATCCAGAACTATACTCAAGCATAGGAGATGCTATACTTGCAGTTCACTCTTCTTTTCGGATTGTAGTATGATGTTTTTGTAGTCAGTGAGGCTCCTTTTTGTGATGAGCAGTGTGCTCTAGGTTGTTTTCCTTCCTGCATGTGTAGGCCCCTCATATTGTAATCACATACTTACTACAAAATTATTATCTGATTGTTGGTAGGCTTCCCACTATGGTTTTTCCCTTTACTGGGTTTCCATGTACAAATCTTGGTGTCATATGTTTTAGATGGATGGTAATTGTTCTATGATTTATGTCTATGTTTAATTGATATATCAGTTATTCCACTATTTAGTTTATGAATTCTGGTATTGAGTTTATATGTTTTGGTAATAATGATTTAAATGCTTAAAGTTTTGTAATCCAGTGACAACTAGTTCACGCCCCCCACCCCTCTCAGTTGTCCTTGGGTTATTTAAGTTGTGTAAACAATTGGAATCATATCTTGGTCATCTCTACAGAAGCTAAACGTCTTGAGGAAGATCCTATGGAATCTAGCAGTTCAAGTTCATCTAGTTCATCTGATGTTGTTTTCCGAAGAGAAATTCCTAGGCTTGATGGAAAAAATTACAAGCTATGGAAGATTCAGATGGAGACTCATCTGAGATGTCTTGGAAAGGAGATTTGGGATATCACTGAGAATAGTTTTACATCATTTAATCTGGCATGCCCCCCCACCTCGAACTACGGAGGTGGGTTGGGCCCCTATGATTCTGCAAGGTGGGTGGGAAACTAGTCGTTCCGGCAACTATAGCTACCATAGAATTGTAGGGCCCCCCCAACTAGAGTTGTTATTCTAGCTAGCTCGATTCTAGCACTTATTAATGCTTATTCTAGCATATTCTAGCGCCATTCTAGCGTAAATCTAGCAGGCGTATTAATTTGTGGCATAGTTATGAACTAATTAATGAACTAATGAACTAGGTATGCATTATTATCTCCTTCCCTTACCTTGGTAGAAGATGTTATATTTGTTCAAGAAACTCCTCTTGGAGGTAGATGTTTGTTAAGAAAATATCTCTTCTCCTCCAAGGATCCTCTTTACACTTGTTGCAAGATATCTCTTTTTCAACTATCTTATCCTTGCTTCTAAGAGTATTCCCTCTTTAGCTTGGATTTATGACATTATTCCCTAAACGATATCTCCTTGGTGTTGAAGGTGGATATCCTTGTTTCTAGCTTCCTTAAGATATAAACATAGGGTTATGTTGACATCTTAAGGGGGGAATACATATCACCCTCTTTGTACCACATTGTACTATATATTTCCATGTCTTAAAATGGGTGTTCAAACTCAAAAAATAGAGGAAGAAAACTCTTATACAAGATGCTTGACGATAAAACCAAAAGCATAATTTGATATATATCTTAGACGAGGTTTACATCACCGAAACCAAAGAAAAAAATTCTTATACGGGATGTCCTCAAAACCAGACATGTATCTATCTTGTACGGGGTTACACATTCTCAAAACTAGAGAATAAAAACTCTTAAACAAGATGTTCCTATACCAAGACATACCCCTTGGCATTGGCATTTGCATTATATGTCTTAAACAGGTTGATACACGCTCCAAACTAGAGGAAACAAACTCTTATATGGGGTGCTATATACTTGAAACCATACATCACTTGCACATGCACACGAGGACTAATGTAACTAGCAAAACATAGCTAGATCATTCCTACTCTCCTCCCCAACATGGAATACCTAGAAAAACACATCTAGGGTATGTATCTTTGTCCTTTCTCATCATTCTTCTCATGAATGACTTAGAAAAACACATCTATCATTTGTCCATGCCCTCTCTCTCCTTCTTCTCCTGAGCTCATAGCTTTTCTATTTGTAGTTCATGAATGATGCATGCTCTTACTCATTTATTTGATCACTTGTGTTCTTGAGATGACATCTTTCAAGAATTATATTAGTGGTTGAGATATTTTGATATTGAGGTCTCTTCGGCTAGTTGACTTGAGGTCTTTTCCTAGTCTTTAGCTTTGTGTTGTGTCTTTTGTCTTTTGTTTTTGTCTTTGTTTTCCTTTTTTGCTTTTTTCTTGTTTTGTGTGCCCTTGCATGCGTTTGAGTGATTTAAGATTTGGGGGCTTAGTTCCTTGAAATTAATGGTCTTATAATCCTTGTGATTGTGCTTCATTCTTCCATCTCCTCATCTCTCTTTTGTCTACTTCAATATGAGTATTTTCATAGGTTCATACTCGTGTTAAAGTGGGGGCTACATGTAGCATTGTAAGTTATAATTGGGCCAATTTAAAGCTCATGTTAGTGCCCCTACTTTAGCGTATCTCCCCCTAATCTCTTATATGGGCCAGTTTAGTGCCTTAACTCTAGCTTTTATGCCACATAAACCTACCAAATGATCCTTTAGGGCTATTTCTTCCTCCCCAAACCCTAATTCTTGTCCCTGATTAAGAAGGATCAGGGCGCTGGCACCCTAGTCCTAGACCAAATCATCTAGTGCCATGGTCCCCCTCAATGGGGCTCAATTTTCAAGGGAGAGGTGTTACCTATATCTCCAATGGGAAATTAATTTGATATCTCTATGTAACCGTTGGAGGTCAAACCAATCAATAAATTAACCTAGATCCTCATATATAAAGAAATTAATCAATTCATTTCAATTTAGTCTTCACATTCAAGCAAGTAAGCATTCAAACATTGAAGTGTGCATCATCAAGCATTTTCAAAGTTCTGTAAGGATGCATATTATTTATTCAACCACTATGGAGCAAATCACAACATTCATATGCAAGCATGTGTGTGTGATTAGGGTTTTGTCATGTTCATGCCATTTCATACAACATATGTGAATACATTCAATCAGAAAAGAAACATTATTAGTCATTGTAGATCTGAGGTATATCTTTTAATTATATATTTCAAGTATATGCAATATTTCATTCAAGGTTAATTCCTAAACTAGGGTTTGTCCTAGGAAAAACCCTATTCCCAACCTATTTCCCTTCTCTAGTGTGTGCAGGAACAGGTACATAGCTGCCATCTTTAGAATAATCTTTATTTACAGAGATGAATCAATCCCCCATTGGAGTGTGAAGAGCGTGGAGGAACAAAGAGACCACAATACCATTCTTGACAAATCAAGAGCTCCTTCTAGGAATAGGTCTGAATAACCTTATAATCCTTAGATCTAGGTTCATTGCTCGATCCAACGATTGTATCTCACTATTTGCACATAATTACTTCAATTCCATCATATTTGCCCTAATTTCAACATCTTCAACAAACCAATTCAACTTAAGGGAAAGAAGAGGCTCATCCCAGGTCCCTAGAATGTGATCAACATTTAGACCCCTTAGGTTTAGATCTATCAAATTCCTATCTTTCCCTAATGCAATTGCTCTAAGAAAAATTAGCGGTTTTCATCCTTCTTGTGGTGGAAACCCTAATTTCACCACCATTACATTTTGGTGAACCATTACAACTTATCATCTATATTTCTATTATCCATATCCTTCTATACATTCTTCATTATATCTCATTATGGTATTTTTTTCTATGTTTCTATTCCCTTATCATATGCCTAAATACATAATATGTTAGATTATATCTTTATTTATACAAATATATAGTTTGTGGAATGTGTCCCTTAAATTCTTCTACTGGGATAGACGATGTCTTTTTAATTAGGAGCTCCACAATATCCTTGTGGTTTTTCATGGTAGGATCCACATCACTATCTTGACTCTACCTTTTCCTTGCCAATATCATTCATCCTTTCAAATGTTGGCTTCTCCTCGAGATAACTCAAATACTATTAGGTAAATAGAATGGCCTCGTAGATCTACTCGAAATTAAAAAAAATGATCGATTTTTTTATTTTTTTTTCATCTTTCTGCAATAGTTATTTTATACATTTATCTACATTAATGGGCACTCAACTTTTGAAAGAGTTGTAGGAATTTCAATATGCTATGCCAATTTCAATGGATCATTAAGGACACTAGTGATGCTAACCAATGACAAGTTGATCAGTTCCCTTCAATTAAGAAATTTGTGCCTTGTCTATTCTTGTTGGTCCTACAATTATTGAAAGTAAACATGCAGGGCCTCCATCTATACTCAAGTCTCTCCATCTATATTCTATAACGAACAATACAATGTGGCCAATGCAACTCTATATAATCCATTTCAGACTTAATTGATGCTATAATAATGGCCCATTGTATGCAAAATTTATATAGATAATTAAGATCATCCATTGTATTCTTTAAATTGATGACGTGTATTTATAGAGTAGAGCAGAGTGACCAATGGTACACTTATTTCTCTCCTCATTTATCCTTATTTTATGTATCTCTACAAGTATTTTTTTGCTACATTGTAGTCTTCTATAGTTCCATATCTTGTAGGATATAATCCATTAGTATCTTGATTTATACTACAAGAAGAATGAAAGAATCCCCTTCTACATGAGGATATTCTCTTTGGACATCCTTCACCATATCTTCCAACTATTACAAATTGTATACATAATAGTTCAAAATCTCTTCCTATGTTGTTTGATGTAAAAGGTCTCCCAATCAAAAACTTTTGAATTGGCAGAATATTGCTATGGTCAACTTGTGAACCCACTAGTGGAAGTTGGAGTAGTTGTAGAGAGGCTACAAGACAAATTTTCTTCTACCTGGCTATTACATCTTTGATTGAATACACAGGTGAAGTGGAAAAAGAAGGTGTGCCAGAGGTGTTAGGAGGAGAGGGTACCCTATGGTCTATAGGCTCCAATTCAAATAAAGTTATCTTTTCATATTATTATTCTTTCTTAGACATCTCCTTAAAGGATTTGGCTATGGATTCTTTGATTTCTATTTGAAATGTCTAAGTGCTCTTCACCTTCCCAAGCATCAATTTGTCTAATCTTTGCTTTGACAAAAAATCTCATGTTTCAATTTTTGTTAGTTTTTCTCTTTAAGATGAAGTACTAGAAGGATCCAACTCTTTATGGAGATATATTTCATCTTCTTTTCTTATATAATGTTCTCTCTTATTTTCTTTAATGTGATACCTGGTTGGCTCAGGATAATTTCTATGAAGTCATCTAATGTGGAGCTAGATGCAACCATATATGTTATTAGTGCATTTTGGATAATTACCTTATTGAATGACACCATTTCCTCTCTAATTTCAAAAATTTCTTCTTCATAACCTCCTTCCAAAAAGGACTATTGTAGAGATTAACTATCTTTACTAGTGTCTATACCTTTTCTTTTTCTAGAGTTTCTTATTGTGCGTTATCTTTTTTTATATGGGATTCTTATATACATACACTTTTCTTCTTTCTCTTCTTCTTCCCACTCATTTTTAGAAGTTATTCTAAGACCTATTTTGCTAATGGCTCCTTCTTTAGTGTTGTAGTGGGTAGTTTTACTTTTAGCTCTTATGGACCTTCCTTAAGATTAAGTAGGATTTCTAAGTGATGTACCAAGATGTAATCTTCCAAAATGCATAGATTGATTGTTCTTTGTTCCTCAAATTCCTTCTTTAAAATGCCCTATTTTTCCTTGATTTTCTTCCTATTTTAGTCCATATGTTCTTTATTTTTCTTCGTAGCCACATTGTCCAAAACTTCTTGGTCAATTGTGAACCTTTCTACCTATAGATCCTTAGGTGGACTATGTAGGTTTTTCACATATGAATCTATCTTGGTATTGGTTTCCTCATATCAAAGTTTAGGAATCGAAAAGATTTGCAATTCAATTGCTTCCATTAACTTGAACTATTTGTTGGCTAGGAAGATAACTGTGTCCATATACTTTAGGACCAAATCATAGGAGATTTGATCTTTTCTCTACAAATTTTCCCTAATATGTATTAGTATAAGAGGTTGCATCTCGCAAGTGTTTTATGTGCTACTAAATTTGAGCTAACAATAGTTGAGTTGTGTCCCAAATCTTTCTTGCAAAAAATTTCATCTTGCCCTAACCTCTTAAAGTAGGTCCTTGGCTAAGGCTTATAATCCCATCCTGGACCCTAATCAGGTTGTTGAGCTATATGGGTCCCCTATGCCTAAACCCACCTCAGCTATTGGTTCTACTTCTAATCCCAAACTCATTCCCACCCATTTCAGCCCTAGTAGAGAAGCTAAGAAAAATCCCACCTCTACTCCACCATTCAATAAGGTGGGGGTGTTGGAGTCTACTAAAGAGAAGGAGCTAGAGGATAATGATTCTTCTTCTTATTTTGAATTTGAGTTGTACCCTACCACTTTTGAAGAGGTGACCCCTCTTCACCCTCAACAAGAACCTCTTGACCCTAAAGAAGCCCCCTCTAATTTTGATGTTATACTCCTGAAATTGGAGGCACATATGGAAAGGTAGAAGATGGTGATCAAATGCCTTCTCTCGCAATTTGAAGTGGCAATTAAAAAAATCAATAGGCTAGAGGCGGTTGCTAAGGTAGGTGCGAGAATAAATAAATATGTTATGGATTTAAAATATGATCGTGTTTGGGAAGCAGCAAGTGGCATGGCTGGGAAACTAGAGAATTGGGAGAAAGTGGAGGGAATATTAAAGGAGCTCTTTGAGAAGGTGATGCAGAATAATGAGAACAAAATTGTGTTGGATCTAAAAGAGAACCAAAATCTCCTATTAAGTAAGATTGAGGAAATGGACATATGTAACGAGGACATGGTGATAAAAAATTCTACCTCTCTAAAATCTATATAGGATGAAATTGATTAGAGAAGACCCAAGAACAAGCGGCATGTCCTTTCCCCTTCTCCATCGATGGAGCCTCTTGCTTTCATGGTCAAGGACACCCTGGCTTTTGGTACCCAAAATTCCGTTAAAGATTAAAATAAGAAAATTTCCTTCTCTAACAAAGTTCTTAGGTAATGTATGGACTAGTAGGAAAGAAATGGCTCCACTAAGTAGAGTATCCCTTTGTGCCTTTGGTGGTAGGTTGGTTTTTGGTTTTTATGTGATTATTGGTTTTCACTACTAGTTATATCTCTAGTCTATTTGTGTTAGTGATTTTTGCTGGTCTCTATATGTTAGGTTGGTTTTTCTCAATGTGTCCTCCTCATATGCCATAGTTGTCACTCTTTCTTAGATATGTAATACTTTGGTACGAGCCTATCTCATTTTTTATGAATCAGAACATAAATTGGTGGAAATATCCTTTTTTTTATTAAATTATAGCTCTAGTCAGTTTATCTCCATCCATCACTTCCAAAGTACATTGGGGTTATGTAGATTATAATATTTAAATCCTGTTATTGGAAATACACAAAAACAAGGGTCTTTCGGTCTACATTTGATCATCCCAAATTCTTGTGAATAGAAAAAAATAAAATCAAAAAATTATTTGGTTAAACCACACAAGTATAAATGTGGAAATACATGCAAATTGAAGTTACGTTACTTTTTTCAGTAACATTCATAGAGGATGCTATTCACTCACGCATAGAGATAGATATCTTTGTCGAAGGAATCAATTGAAAGGGTTGCAATTTCTCTCACCATTAAGAAATCACCCATCCCTCCAAGCATAGATATATCTCTCTTCTTAAAAACTAGATCTGCTCCAACGAATGTGAGTGTACTTGTATGATCTATGCTATTCAACGCAAAAGTCATACATTACATGCATTCATTACATTGAGGAAATTATTCATGTCATACAGATAAAATCCATGCGCTCTTCCCACAGGGGGAGGCTACAGATTATTTTCTAGCATGATTGGGTCATCAGACATAGCAAAATCTCTAAAATGATTTTGCTCTGTCAAAATGGTGAGGTTAGCTCTTCGAGGCATTGCTATCAGTGCAGATGTCACATTCTCAACATAATTACCATTGTAGATTATAACTAGCACCAACAATAAGTGTATCTTCTCAGCATAATTACCATTGTAGATTATAACTAACACCAACAATAAGTGTATCCAAACTATTAGATCTTTTGAATAAATTGTCGTTTTATATTCTAAATAAATTATGTTGTAAAATTATTTATCATATAATATCTATTTAAATTAAATTTTTATTTGTTCCGAGTTCTTCTCACATCCCATCATCAATTGACTTTTACTATAAATAATTAGTCTTACATTTTTATGCAATTTTCTCCCTTCAATATATTACTAATATCTCGCTGTTGCACCTCCTTGATTCAAGGGCTAATTAATAGAAACTATTTAAAGATAAGCTATCAAATATACTAACGTAAACCGTGGAAATATCATGTTTTTTTATTAAACTAAAGCTCTTTCAATGCATCTCCATCAATCACTTCCAAAGTACATCGGAATCCGTAGATTATGGTTTTCAAATCTTGTTATTGGATAGACACGAAAACAAGTGTCTTTCACTCTATATTTGATCATCTCAAAATCCTGTGAATAGAAAGACGTGAAATCAAAAAGGTATTTGGTAAAACCACACAAACCATAAATGAGGAAATGCATGCAAACTGAAGTTCGGTCAGGTATCAATAACATTCGTAGAGGGTGATATTTACTCGAAGGCGGAAATAGACGTCTCCCTCAACGGAATCAGTTGAAAGGGTTGCAATTCCTCTCGCCACTAAAAAATCACCTGTCCCTCCAACAACAGATACATCTCTCTGCTTAAGCGCTGGATCTGCTCCGACGAATGTGATCGTGCCCTTATAATCTGTGCTATTCAACACAAATGTGAAACCAAGCCATACGCTAAAGAAATTCTTCATGTCATACAGATAAAATCCCTGCGCTCTTCCAACGGGTGGAGAGTAAAGATTATTGTCCAGAGTAATCGGATCGTCAAACACAGCCAAATCTCCAAAATGATTATGCTCAGTCAAAATGGTAAGGTTGGCCCCTTGAGGTGCTGCTATCAATGCAGACATTGCATTGTCAGCATTTTCACCATTGTAGATAATATCATGAAAATATAACACTAAATTTCTACAGGGCTGTGGAAGCATTTTGTTCCAGCCCAGGCAATCTGCACTTTTCTGCAAAGTGGCAGACATTAGAAGCCACACTAAACACAAATTCAGAACTCTACCAGCCTTAACCGCCATCAATCACTAATACTTCTCCACCGATGGAAAACAAGACTGTTTTACTCATTTCACCTTCCATTTGCACTGTATTTATATTGTGTTAAGCTCGGTTGTTTGAATAATAGATTTGCTGGTCGCCATGTGTGGGGCCATTTATCTACCATCTTCCCTTGTTGCAGTAGATTGCGTTGTCTTCAAGTGAATATGCTCAGCTTACGCATTTCAATCAGTTCTTAGCTTCTTTAGTAGTTGTCTTAATTCATTTCCATAATTGAAATAACGTAAAGTTTCATGTGTTAATAGTTATAAAAATATTAGATATATTTGATGGCCTTTCAGATCCAAGTCAAAATTTGTCTGACCATATAAAGATGATAAGGACCGGACAGCGGCTCGTAGGTAGGAAGTGAATATGTTAATCAATCAGGTTTAAGAAGCACAGATTTTGATTCATGTAGATGTCACTATGTTCAACGTAAAAATCAATGTATCATAAAAATTCATAGATCGAAGACAATCTATAAGAATCGGAATAAACATAAAAAAACCAATCTCGGGCAATGAGAATTTGGTATAACAACATCTCCATTGCATTACAACCAATCCACTATACGGAGACTACAGTGATATTGCGTGAGTTGCAACAATAATGAACAGTTATGGGCAGTTTCAGGTATTTATTTCATTTCCCAATTATCTTCTAGTCTTTTATCTTATTTGATTCCTTGCAAACAGTAGTTAATTAAAAAATCGTCAATGATTTCATGCATTACCTCAATTATTTCAATTATCTACATATCAAGAAACAAGAAACAAAATTGTCCAACCAACATTTAAGAGAAACTTCATAGCAACACGACCTTGTTAATATTAAAGAATATATTTGGTTCATTATGTTTATTTGAATTCGTCTATTTTTTTTTTTTTCTTGCATTTACAACCTTCATTCATATATCTAAAATTTGTTGATCCTTGTAAACAGATTCTTACTTTCAAAAAATAGATGTATTTACTTTCATTATAAGTAATGTGTAGGTAGTTTTATGTAACTAAAATGATCTTGTTTTATTTATCATCCCGTTAAAGTAGGTTTCCATTATGAATTCTTAATTTTCCTTTTTTTCATTTTGAGAGCTTATTAAAAACCAAATGAAGAGTTGGATTCTTAATGTCAAATATTGTTCTATGAATTGCATCGGGCACACTTTGTAAGATTTATATGCTTGATACTCTCATGCGTAAATGGTTTTACTTCGAGTACAATCTTGGACATCAATAATTTTTTGTGTGCCTTGTGGGATATGAGTCTAAAGATACGTTGTTCATCTTTTTGGTGAAATATATATTCTTGATTCAATTATATTCTAATAGATAACAATACAAATACCGATTCCCTAAAGTATTTATCTTTAACTTGGCAATTCTACTACTCGTACAATCTCTCTTCTTCTTCATTGTAGACAATACCATTTTGGCATCTCTATGTGCACTTTCGTATCCTACCATGAATTTCACCATTTATATCTTGGAATTACAATTCCCAAGTGTAATAATACCATTGGAACCCAAAACATAAACTAGCATTAAATTCACTACTTTTCACTAATTGAGATGACTCCATTTCACCTTCAAATAACCACATTTATACTGACAAAAAATATGCAACATCTATAATGCCATTTTTGAGGACATGGCTTTCTAGCTATTTGTCTTGTCTCTCAATGGAAATGCATGGGAATGGTACAAAACACTAATGATTGAGTTATTCATTCTATGTATTAAAACATGTATACATATGCAATTTCACACATACAAATTGAACTCGGTTGGATTTAAAAATTAATGATCTTTAATATTTACAAATCAAAGATTTTATCCTATAGTTTGTCATGGCCAAAAAATCAAACATAACAGAAAGCTTTTTTTTTTAAAGAATCCTTATATCATGAATAACATAATTTTTTTAAGTGTGAGGTTTTATATGATGCACAATCAATGTAATAACTATTTGTTAGGAAGAAAATGGTGGAACATAGACCAAAGTACTAAGCCCCAATTAATTTTTGTGTTTGTATTTCCCTAGACTCAGTAATGCTAGAGGAGTAAAGATTAATTCTAGACTATGCATTAAATAGTTAACAAAATAAAATCAATAGAAAACTAATTTCCTTAAATCATAACACATAATAGAGATGAGTTTAGATATGTATATTACTATTTTTCATTCATCAACAAATGCTTATTATCTATATTTCTATTATCAATAACCTCTTATACATTCTTCATTGTATCTCCTTATTATATTTTTTATTTCTATTGTTCAAATCTCTTATCATATGCCTAAATACAAAAGCTATTATATTGTATCTTTATTTATACAAAAATATAGTTGGTGGAATGTGTCCCTTATATTCTTCTACTAGTATAGATGATGTATTTTTTATTAGGAGCTCTACAATCTCCTTGTGATGGTTCATGGTAGAATTCGCATCATTGTCTTGACTCAACCTTTTCCTTACAATTACCATTGACTCTTTTAAAAATGTTGTCTTCTCCTCAATATAACTATTATAATATTTGGCCAAGAAAATATCTTTGTAGATCTACTTGAAATCAGCAAAAATTTTATCCAATTAATTGTTTATCTTTTTGTAGTAGTCGGTTTTGCATATTGATCTACATTAATGGGCACTCAACTTTTAAAAGTTGTAGGAATTTTGATATGTTGTTCCAATTTATATGCATCTTTATAAAGGTTGGTGATGTGAACCAACACAACTTTACCAAATCCCTTAAATTAATAAAAAAATTCCTTCTCTTATTGTTGGCCCTATAGTTGTTAAAACTAAATATGTAAGGCTTTCATCTATACTCGAGTCTATCCATCTATATCCTATAAATAATCATATGAATTAGCTAAAATGAAGTTATGCAACTATATATGATCTATTTGAGACTTAATTGATGCTATCATAATGGTCTATTGTATGCAGAGCTTATATAGATAATAATATCACCCTTTGTATTCTTTAAAGCAATGATATGTATTTCTAAAATGGAGTGGCCAATGGCTCACTTCTTTCTTTCCTCATCTATCCTTATTTTATGTATCTCTACAAGTATTTTTGGCTACATTATAGTCTTCCATGTTGCATCTCTTTTAGGATTCAATCCACAAGTGTCCTGATTTATATTACAAGGGGAATGAAAGAATCCCCTCCTTTAATGATGATATTTGCTCTCGATAACATTCACCAAATCTTCCAACTATTTCAAACTATCTACATACTACTTCAAAATATCTTCTTATGTTGTTTGATATAAAACGTCCCCCAATTAAAACATTTGAATTGGCAGGATATTGTTGAGGCCAAGTTACAAACCTACTACTGCAAGTTGGAATAGTTGTAGAGAGGCTATAGGTTAGATTTTCTTCTACTTGGCTACAAAATCTTTCATTGACTACATAGGTGAAGCAGTGGAGGAAGAAGGTGTCAGAGGTGTGAGGAGGAGAGGGTACTTGTGGTCCATTGGCTCTAATTTAGATGAAGTTATCTTATCATTTTTTCCTTCTTTCTTAGACATCCCCTTAAAGGATTTGGTAATGACTTCTTTGATTTATATTTGAAATTTCTTAGTGATCTTCAATTTCCTAAGAAACATTTTGTCCATTCTTTTCTTGGACAAAATGTTTTGTTAGTTTTTCCTTCTATGATGAAGTTGTAGAAGGATCCAACACTATATAGAGACATATTTCATATTCTTCTCTTCTTGTACAATGTGTGCTAGTTGGCTTGGGATAATATCCATGAAGCCCTCTATTGTGGTGCTAGATGCAACAATATATGTTATCAATGCATTTTGGATAATTACCTTATTGAATGACACCATTTCTTTTTAAATTCAAAGGTCTTCTTCATAATCTCCTTATGAAAGAGGCTATTGTAGAGATGAACTTTGTTCACTAGTGTCTAAACCTTTTCTTTCGCTAGAGTTTCCTACTTTGTGTTCTCTTCTTTTTGGGGGGGATTCTTATATACATACATTTTCCTTCTTTGCACTTATTTGTAGTTATTTTGAGCTATCTTATGGACCTTCCTTCAAACTAAGTAGGCTTTTTAAGTGATGTACCAAGATGTAATCTTCCAAAGCTCACAGAGTGGTACTGCTTTGTTCCTTAGATTCCTTCTTTAGAATGCTTTGTTTTTCCTTGATTTTCTCCCTATTTTATTTCATATGTTCTTCAAACTTCTTCTTAGTCATTTTGTAAAACAATTCTTGGTCAATTATAAACCTTTCTACCTATAGATCCTTAGGTAGACTAAGTAGGCTTTCCACATATGAATATATTTTTTCATGTTGTTTACATCATATGAAATTTTAGGAATCCAAAAGTTTTATGGCTCAATTTCATCCATTAATTTGAAGTCTTTCTTGAATAAGAAGACAATTGTATCCATGTACTTTTGGACCGAATAATAAGAGATCAAATCTCTACTCTATGAATTATTTTGGAGAGATTTAAAGAATCCATAATATGTATTAGTAGAAGAGGTTGCATCTTGGAAGTGTTTTATGTGGTCCTGAACTTAAGCTACTAAAATTAGAGTTGTGTCCCAAATATTTCTCACAAGCACAAGTATCTCATTCATAGTGCACCATATGATATTCCACATAAAGAAAGGTATCAATTGTAGATTCTTCCCTATTAATGTAGTAGATTTTGTTCGCTATACCCATGGTGGCATATTTCATTGCAGGGTTTGTAGTCTTTGTGACATCTAGGCTCAAACGACCATATATATACCTAGCTAATTTAGTTACCTATGAGTTCTCGAGAGATTTCTTTGTCAATACATCTCCTCATGTATATAACCCAAAAATTCAAATCGTCTACTTCTAATCTATTAATCTCCATTCTAATTCTTTTTCTATACATGTTATAATAAAATCTATTTAGCGATAAATTAAGCTACAAATAATTCAACACAAAATAATATGTATTTCTTATTTTTCATGCAAATACAAAACACTTATATAGGAGTTTAATCTCCTACATTATAGGAACAACTTCCTAATAAATATGATTTGTTCTAACAACTCACATACCTATAATCTCTCATACAACTAATACAATATTATCCTCTAATATTCTAACAAACTACACTAACAATATTGTATTCTAGCAATAATATTATGTTGTTTGTCAACAAATTTATAGTTAACCTAAATACCTATGTGAACACTAATTCCCAACACCCCCCTTAGTGTGAACTTGGAGAGAAATTACATCATAATACTTGATGAACACATTCAATAACTCACCTAGAATATAAGGTAAGAGTAGGAACATACACATCTACTCATGTCAAGCAATAGTGGAACTAGCTTCACTATGCAATATTTTCATCCAAGGATAGGGGAAAACACATCACTTAGTGGAACCAAGGATAGGGACTAATGCTTCTATCCAAGGTCTTACATAAATTTTGGATAGAGATAAAAACATCTAGCAAGCATCAAGGTTCTTAATATGAACACACACACATTTTCTCACAATAATTAATATATCCAATCATAATTACCAGCTCTTATACCTTGGGACAAACACTTCCAATCACTTACATCATCTTGTGAATGGGGGCAAACACATCCATTTCACAAACAACCGAGAAATGTGATTGGGAACATACACATCCAACCATAGTATAAAAATCTTGAACACCAAGCCCTCATTGTTGCATATGCAAACACCATTATAGATCATTGCCACTTTGATCACAAATAATATGAGGCAATTGTCATTGCCACCTGGAAATTTATCTTGGCTTTAGTCATTTTGGCACAAATGATTGTGTCAGTAATGCAATTTAACAACTCCATCATGATTGATTGATGAGAGACTATTGAATTTTGGCTCAGTGTTACAAATCTCACCCCCCTTCACAAGATGAACATCATGTACAAATGATAGTACATCCAATTATAATTTTTTTAAGCACTTTTTTATTTTTGATAGACACACTTTTAAGGATATAAAAATTAAGGACTCTTGAATATGAACCCTATTCCAAAATGACACAACCTGATTTGACTTAATGCTAATCAAATAAAACTCAACTTCACATATTCCACCATTTGTTCAATTAATAAGACATCCTTAAGAATAACCCATACCCCAAAATTAGCACTACCACCTATGATTGTACCTCCAAAGCATAAAGAGAAGGATTTAGCTTCTTTTTTCAACAAAGAGAAAATTCCATAGTAAAAAAATCTTCCTCTTCATTAGTGTGCCAAACAAATTGGCTCACAAGTTGCACCTATTGTTCTATAATAAGAATGCCAAAGAGGATTTGCAGATGTCCTTTAACATAATCAAAGACTCTAAATTTTTACCAAAATAGTTGGATGACGAACCTAGAGCATGTGCACTCTCCCTTATCACACTTGAACACAACATGAATGATAACGCCTCTTAGTATAACGATACACTATTTAGCCACTTCTTATGCCAAATTTTGTGTAGGAGAATTTTGCCCTTCACTGAAACTATCATGGTAGGTAGGAGATGTGCATTAGTCACAAGATCGTCATCATTATGATCAAAATTTTTGAAGATCGCGGTAAGTCTATTGGCAGCCTTGGACAACTACACCTTGGCATTAACCCCAATCACTCAAAACAATAATAAAATCCAGCAGTTGCAGGTACAAGTTTGATTTATGCACTAAAACTTCTAGCATAGATCAAGTCCAACGTCCCCATGGAAAGTGTCGACCTAATGGAAAGAGAAAATTCGCAGATTATCTTGGTCATTGGAACTTTAAGATCAACAATTTATCTTAGAATACAAAGAGGCGGAACATTGAAATAGTGGCTTCCACTGCATTCAACACAAGCAAGCACATGTCATCACCTTCGATATATGATGCTCCTCTCCATCACTAGCTTGTGGATTTTAGATGCTCTCTACCCAGCATTATATAGTTTGATAGTTAGAACTCATACTTGGGGCCACCCATATTTGGTAAGATTGCCATCAACACAACTAGTTGCTCCAATAGTCCATTTAAAATGTATGTGCTGAACTCTTACTAAGTCATATAATGCAATTTTTTGGCAGCCGCATTAATCAATTGGATTCCTTGTAACTTCAATCTCATCACATGCCTTATCCACCTCCAAGGTGTAGATCCATATCGACTCTACATTGTATTGAGCCCAAGATTGCAATAGCTGAAAGGGTAGCAAAAGCCAAGCTTAGAGCAGAGTGAGCTACATCGCAAAAACCCATACGCTTTTTTTCTTTTTCTCCAAATGAGTGCTCTCTACAATCTGACTCGAGATGGTAAAGTCACGTGTCTACTTTATACAAAATGGCGGTAACACTCAGAACTTAAAATTTCATATCACGAAACCCAAGTATCGCTCACTATTGGGAGCTCCTTAGGAATACCAAGAAAGATTGAGGTGGATGTGGATTTTGGCTTATCAATGAATCTTTGAGAGCCTTCTTCACACTGCCAGAAGCAAAAATTATCGCGCCCTTCCGATGATGTTGACCAAGAGTCTATTGTTCTCTTGGTGCTCAGAATAGGATATTAGATCAAACTGGATTTGGGGAGAATATCCAGAAAAATCAATGCTGATATTCTCTCTTATCACAAAATAATAGGCACAGAAAATGATCAAGCTCTAATACCATATAAGAAAATCTATTCAAAGATAAATGAAGCTACAAATAATTCAATAGAAAATAATAGTGGATTCTATAATGTAAGAGATTAAACTCTTATATAAGTGTTATGTATTTAAATGAAAAATAAAAAGCACGTTCTAATAATATGAGTTATTCTAACAACTCACATATCTTTAATTTCTTGTACAACTAATACTATACATTATCTTTTTATATTCTAACAAAACATAATAACAATATTATATTGTAATAATAATATTATATTGTTTGTCAACAACTTTATAGTTAATCTAAACACCTATGTGAACATTAATTCCTAACAATTTGGACTTCTTCTTATGCGTTGGCCCCTTGGATGTATCTGTGTCCATGGGATGCCAGTATAGCTATTGGCACTATACACTAGTGCATTCACTAGATGCTAGTACATTTAGAGGATGCCAGTGAGAAAATTGCTTTAGGATGAAGGTGTGAGAATTGGATGCCTACATGCACCCAAGATGATTAGTCTTGATAATTATCTTCCTACTCAAATAAAATGCATGAAATGAACTAAAAGTACAAAATGATTGGCCTACCTCATCCAGTGGCTCGTCTTGCTCCATGATAGTGCATAGCTCCTCAATGCAAGGTGGTTGGAACTCTCATTCGTGAGACATTTTGTCTATGGCTCTATAAAAATCAATGTGAAAATCCTCGCAATGAATAGTGATAATAACCCCTTTGAGGCCCACTCCTTGAGTATGTAGCTAAAATTTGAACAAAATTTTGAAAAAAAATTGTGGTGGTTCTAGCTCGTCTACCTTCCTGTTTTTCCCCTCTCAGCTAGGGGCAAAAAATGAGGGGCATATAATCGCACTTTATCAACATTTTCTTTCCGAACTTAGTAATGTTTTCTTGAGCATTCTTCTTGCTGAAGTAACTTCTTTCGATTTTGGCACAAATAATTTTCAATTTTGTAGTACTTGGATTTCCATGACCAATGGTGTAGTTTCTCACTAAGCACTAAAGGAACTACTCGCGTTCTCCTAGTTGACATCTATGACCTCTACAATATCATTTTTTGAGGTAATTATTGCATTTAATGCACTTAATATATTTAATGTTTTGTATCTTTCTAACTATTTTAGTGTAGTTGATCCTTCAAGACTATCAACTCACTATAGTGGGGGCAAAATGGAATGTCACAAATTTCACCCTGCATTAATTTTACACTTACTCATTGCACCTGGTGCATTTATTACAAAATTCATGAATAATATTTCATGATTCTGACTTCATGAATAACAAAGATGAAGCATTAGCGGATTGTAGTTTGAATTTGGAATGAAAGTGGCTAGACGAGAGCATGATGTGCAGACATCTCCATGGTGTGCATAAATCTTGTAATATTCAAATATTTAAACGAGCACATTTCATGGCAAAACCTTTTTGACATGTGTCCCATAGTGCAATCTCATCTGTAATAACTGTTCTCACCAATTCTAAGAAAACAAAACTCTATGTTTCTTTCTCATTCTAGACATTTGTACTTGGAAAATCTTTATCTCTCTCTACTCTTATAGAAAAGCTCTACCAAAATCTCATCACAATCTTGGCATTCAGAGCAACAACAAAGACTTCTCTTGAGTTACTATCATGTCCATTAACATAAGGGAGGAGCCACAACTACTTGTTTGTCTATTGATCTTGCATACTAGTTTTGTCTACTTGTTTATCTATTGCATCTTTTTTATTATCTACTAATCTCTAGTATTGTGGGTTTTCCTCCATAGAGAGGATTGTTTCTATCATGTGTCCTTATCAAATCTTTGATTTGGATATTTGTGAAGTTGGAAACATTGAAACTAGGGTTTGACTAAGGAAAAACCCTACATATCACCATCATTATTTTTGTCTATATGTGTGCATGTGGTGAGCAGGTCCAAGGAAGTAAGAGCTACATTCTAATGGCTTTTTGGACTCATTCTAGAATTTTACCGTAAGGAATACAGTGTTGCACATGGATGTCCTTGCAACACGCATGCTTCCAAGGCTAAAATCCTTCTCTATCTAGGATGAGTCTCCATGTTGTAAGCTTTATGTTTCTATGGTTTAAACATTTTTATCATTTTATACTTTCTAGATATTCATTATCTTGAATTTTCATTTATAATTTAGCATGGTTAGCATTCTTTTTTTAACTGTCTCTCCTAGCTCACCAAAATGCTAGTTCAGTGAGGTAGATGAAGGTCTTTTCTTCCTCAAGACGTCATTGTCTTGAGCATAGAAAATCCCATCCTCTACAATTTGATTTGCAGTTTTTATTATCAACCTAAGTGTTATTACTTATCTTTTTGAATATCTGAAATGCATCATCTAATTTAATATTCTTCAATTTAAAATATTAAATCAATTTAATATAGATTAACAAAACCCATTTAATCTTTATTAATCTAAATTACATCCTATGAAACCATCATTTTCATTTCCAATAGTATGAAAGAATAAATGTAATCTACCTTCTAAAAAAATTCCATCCAAATCTTATTGTAACTACGACGAAGAATCTCATTCTGTTTCTAAAAATAACCATTATATTAAAAACATTTTTCTTTATAGATATTAATAAATTGTAAAAGTAAAGAAATCCTTGAGGGCAGCAAATCTGAATCCTCTGCCTTATGGTACACTTGGTGCAACTTTCAGCAAGGCCCCAGCCAAATTTACTCCAGATTAGACAGGTTCTATGTTAATAAAAATTTCTTCTCCTTCTCCCCTAACCACTTGGGGAACTTGGTGGTTGTTCTGCCAGTAACCTTATTTGACCATTTCCCTATCATTGTTGTCATCAATACTAGGAACTCCATCCCTAATAGCAATCCTCTCAATAAGAAGTTTATCCTTAATACCTCCCTGCTAAATGACAAGGATGCCCTAACTGCCATTAAAATGGTTAGACTCTTTAACATGCACTCTCAACATCCCCAATCCCACACCCTCAGATGGAACAAAAATGTCTCCTCTTGGCAAAAACTATTCCAAACTATAGGCCAGAAGAAAGCCAAGGATCTCAGGCTTGTGGAAAAAACTCTCACTAATCGGCTCCACTCCTTGGAGCATGAAATACAATTACATCCTTCCTCCTTTGTCCTGGTGGAACAGGTAGCTCAGGCTAGAGACATTCTTAGGAAACATCAATAGGTCAAAATCAAGGGTGCCCTCATCAAAGCACATAATCATTGGCTCAAATTTGGAGATAAAGGCTCTAAAGTCTTCTTCAATCTCCTTAAACAAAAACAAAATAGAGAAAAAATTGACAGAATCATAGTTGAGGATAAGGAACTCCTAAACATCAATGAGATCAAAGATGCTTTTGAAATGTTTTATAAAACCCTCTTTACCTCGGAAGATAGTGAAGCCTCAAAAGAGGCTAGAAGTAGGTGCAGTAACATTATCCCAAAAAGAATCTCTGAGGCTGAAGCTCTTCCTCTCAAGACCAAAATCTCTATGATAGAAATTGTTGATGCCATTAAAGCCCTCAAGGATGATAAGGCCCCAGGCCCCGATGGACTTCTTGTTGAGTTTTACAAAACCAATATTGAGTGGGTCACCAAAGACCTTGATGACATATACACCGAAGCATTTGATAGTGGCACCCTTGGGGAGTCCATCAATAGGGGCATTGTTAAACTTATCCCAAAAGATGGGGACAAAGCCCTCATAAAAATCTGGAGGCCAATTACTCTCCTCAACGTTTCTTATAAAATCATGGCCAAAGCCCTAGCCTCTCGCCTTGAGAAGATCCTTCCCAAGTTCATCTGCTCTACCCAAATAGGATTCATTAAAGGAAGGTATATCTTGGAGAACCTTGTCACTAGTTGGGAATCTATGGAATGGGCCAAAACTTCAAACCAAGATACTGCCATGTTCCTTGTAGACTTTGAGAAGGCCTATGATAGGGTGGAATAGGACTTCATCCTCATGATGCTCAAAGTCTTTGGTTTCCCTAGCGAGTTCTATAAATATGTCCAAATTCTCCTCAAAGATGCCTCCGCTCTGGTTGAAGTTAATGGATCACTTTCCCAGTCTATTCCTCTTTCTAGATCCATTAGACAGGGTTGTCCCCTCGCCTCTGCTCTGTTTGTCATTGCCTTAGATGCCCTCTTTTACCTCCTAAGAGATGATACCCTATCCCCTAAAGTTCATGGCATTAAGATGTCAGATGACTCTGAATTGCTCAACATACAGTTTGCTGATGTAAGAAGCCTGAGACTATGCGGCACATCTTTTTTGACTGCATTTTTGCTAGAGAGGTCTGGCTGATGTTTGGAATTTCCATTACTAAACATGTTTGTACTCTTGATATTATTGTTGGCTTCATTCATGGCCTCAAGAAGGATGCTAACAAGTTTTGGCAAATTCTCTCTTCTTTCATACTTTGGTTTATTTGGAAGCTTAGAAATGAGAAAAAATTCCAAGGTACTAATAGGACTCTTACTCGGTTTTTTAAGAAACTCACACGTTATAAAATTGATGTGCAGGTATGTTTTTTGATGAATATTGAGAGGGAGAAGTTGTTGCGTTTCCTCAGGGATGGTTGGGCAACCATGTTCATATATGAGATCAAGGATGGCTTTGAATGGGCTAGAATTGCGGAGAACCAGACTACATTCGATGAGGCTCTAAAGAAACCAATCAAGGAACTTAGGGACAACAGAGGTCCCTACTTTGATAAGCTCGAAATGATTACCCAGGTCCTGGAGTGGAAGAAGGTGGTGTGGATGGAAGGGCCACAAGGATGGACAACATGGATGGAAAACCAGGATGAGATTCTGCAATAGGTGTCCAGTAGCCTCTAGTTGATGTATATGGTTCACTGTATATACTCTCTCTCATAACTCTTTTTTTTTTTTTTGTAGAAGGTTGTCTTTGTTCAGTCGGATAATCCCACTGGTTAATTGCTGAGGCTTTGCCTCCCATCCTCGTTTTTGTATAAACTCTCGTTATTTTGATCTCTCAATATTTAATATAAAAAAAAAGTAAAGAAATCCAGTAAAAGACATACAAAATTAATCATAACTTATCTATACTAATCACTAATAAAATAATCGACCTTTTTCTATATCAACTCTTAATCCCTATCACATGTTTCTCTTCTGCATTCACATTTAGTTGAATGTTTTGACATTAATATCCGGTCATTAGTGCTCTCTAATCGAGTTATGCAAACAAAAAAGTAAATGCTTTTTCTGCGCTACTTTTTGCTGCAAATTCAGCTTTACAAGAGATGATCTAACCCGAGCTAAATTGTTCCCAGACAGATTAGTTGGCCCGCAGTAAACTATAATAACACATGAAGTGCATATATACCATGACCACTCTGTAATCCATTTAGACGAGCGCAGACCGCTTTCCTGTGGCTAATCTCCTGCTATTTCCAGGTGAACTTGATAATTTAGGGTATGTGAATTCATCTAGCTTCAATTTCTGTAATGGAAGCTTCATTTACTGAACGAATCCCTGATGAAGATGACGTAGTTGCCCAGATATCTGGTATGTCATTCTCTTTTCATTTTCCTCAACCTCCCAGCTGGACTTCGATGTTGAAGCATGACTCTTGCTACTGCTTACAAAAGCAGGCTTAGAAGGATTTGGTAAGTTTGCATTACGGCGAGATAGCATCATAATAACATTAGACATAGCTGGACGAAGTGTTGCATCAGCTTGTACACACAAAAGTCCCACATGAATGCATCTCTGCTCCTGATTGACTTCTGATACCTTGAATTGTTTCCTCCATTGAATTGTTTCCATTCCTACATCACATATCCTTAAACCACAATAATCATGCTCCCAAACATTGAAAACGAACAGTTGATGCAAATGGGCTGCGGGAAATTTAGTCTCTTACCCATTCTAAGAGGCTATCCATTTGGGATGGAAAATTAATATCAGTGCTTTTCCTTCCTGTGACGATCTCAAGCACCTGCACTCCAAAACTGTAAACGTCTACTTTAACTGACAGCTTCCCTCGCATTACATACTCTGGTGCCATGTAGTCACTTCATTGAAATTGAAAATTGTTAAACCATCAAGTAAACTGGATTGGCGATAAAGCCTAGTATAGTAACTTGAGAAAGGGTTTGTTGCAGTCCTAAATAAAACAAAAACAAGAAACCAACTTATCAATTAAAAAGTTAATTTGTAAAAATGAAAAAATAAAAAAATTAATGCCTCGTTAAGTCCTGACTATTTCATGGTTGAAAATACATTTTATGCAGCCACATTCCTTATTATATACTTAAAAAATTAAGGACCGAAGTTTATTAGATAATACTGAAGCAAAGAACCAGGAGCTTGGCAGTTAAAGTTGAAGGATCTTTATGCTAAGCTGGAGCCATCTGAATTATTAAACTTACATATACGTTAGTTAAGAGAACCCAGAAATTGGACGCTTAATGTTGGACTGGTTGGCTTTTGCGTTTTGGGGTTTACTTTTTTTTTTGCAGTTGATTTTCAACCTTTGGCATTTTTTTGTTTCTTCTGTTTTTTGTGGTTCTTTGATGCAGATTTCCATATATTGTCTGTTATTGTATATTTTGTGTTTATAGCAGTCATTTGTTTTATGGGCATGTAAGTATTCATTTATTTTGTCTATGTCCTCGATTCATCAGATTTATGCAAGGATGGTGTGAGATTTTGTCAAGATCAAGGGCACAATGAAAAGTATAAAAATAGAGACAAAAGAATGACAAGAACAAACTATATTCTCATCAATATGAAAATGATCAACTGGATTCACCAATACAATGAATATAGGCCTGCTTATATAGGCAAGGCCATATGGATGTACGAGCACACAATCATGACATGTGGCTCAATGAGAAACAAGGGTAGGTAAGAAATACTAGGGGTAGGTAGGAGAAATAATATAATATTCCACAAGAGGTGGATGACCCACCGAATGTGGAGTGTAACAGCAAAATAAGACCACAAAAGGTGGAATTTCTCCTACAAGCTCTATCCCTATGTGCACACTTCCCTAAGTGTCTCAAATCCAAACTACGAAGAGATGCATTATCCTAAATTAACTTAAGTAAAGTGTAATAATATCCATAATGAATATTTATTTACACCAATAGATGGTTTTGATTCTATCTATGTATTGTTTTTAATTAGGTAAGCAGGGATTTTGAAAGGTTTCTGAATTATTTTACAAAAGAAAAAGATTAAGCATTAAGTCCAACAGAATGCCAACCAAGAGCAAGGAACAACAACAAAACAAACAAAAGCAAACCATCCTGAAATCAGAGTGGTCTAAAAAAAAATCCAAAGAATTTTGCTTGATTGCAATAGTAGGATCCTTCTCCCCAAGTCTAAGCTTCTTAGGACCAAGAGGAGACATGAAATTCCTAGCACATCCATCAGTTGGCCTCAAATTATTCTGTTCTTGAATTATCACCAGTTTTATGAACTCCCCGGCTCTTCCTTTTGAACTTGCCTTTGATATATTTATTGTTCTAACATGCAGTAATTATTGTTCAATTATGATAAAACTACGTTACCTGGGGACACGTCCCTAGGCTAAAATCCCCCGTCCCTACACCGAGGACGTTTCGGGGACTTGGGGATGACTAAGGGACATCCCCTCACTGTCCCCAAAATTGCAAAATCTATGGGAAACATCCCAGAAACTTGGGGACGGCAGTGATTCTCAAAGGGGACGTCTCCCCATCCCCAATATGGTTGGGGACATCTGTGATATCCCCTAACCATCCCGAGGATGACCAGTCGTCCCTATTTTCCCAACACATTTCAAAGAAAAAAAAAACAAGAAGACTCAAATGCTCAAAAAAAAATATTTTCTAATTTTATTATAGCTCTATAAAACTGGATTTTCACTAATATGATGGGTAAACATGTCCGAATCACTTCCAAAAGCACTTAAAAATAATGAGCAGCAACATGGTAATAAATTCCACAAACACATAGAACTCAGTAGTGCATAAAAAAGTGGTGGACTTTTCACTGATATGAAAGGTATACGGGTCTAAATCATAACCAAAAGTACTATTGAGTAAATCTGTGGACCCTAATGAGGAGAGGTTTGAAACATACAAAGAGAAGAGCTTAAAACTACATCAACAATTCAAGAAGCCTACGCGATTTAGAAGAAAATATGAAAATAAGTTGAACCTTTTGCAGAGAGCATGGGAATATCTAAGGAAACAGTCCGAAAAGCAAGAGAGGAGAATACTCTCTCTGAGGAGCACACTATGAAGAAGGAGAGTAAACCAGAAGCATCTAAGCCTAAGCCAAGGCAAACCAGAAGCACAACTCCCTCCTCCAGTCCTACAAAGCCTGCAAGAAAATCAAAACCATCAGTCAAACCATTCGGTGAAGGAAAGAGGAAGAGAGGGCAAACTAGAGTATTCATTCCCATAGATGATGAAGAAACTGGATTTGATGAGACAGTCAAGGAGGTTAAAGCCAAAGCTGCTAAGGTCACCATAAATTCAAAAGAGAAGCTATTCGAAAAGAAATCTAAGCCATCTAAAATTAATGAGGCATTAAAGAAAGGTAAACTTGAAGTTATTCCTCCCATGTCTTTGAATGAGATAGTCAATGAGGTTGTGAAGAATGGTAACTTGAAGCCATTATCATAATTGTATGGAAAATTTGATGAATCTGGGAAAATAAGTTTAGAAGAAGCAACTATAGAGTACTTGAATGTATATAGTAAAGCTCTAATTGAACTAATGACAGTCATACCCAAGAGCTTGTATGAAATTTTGGATGCTAGGAGACAAACAACAAATAAGGAAGATGAGGGATTGAAGGAACATGTACTAATGAACTTATGTTCAGTTATTTCTAAGGAGGAGATAGATACATTACTTAAATTAGACAAGAATGATTTCGAGAGTAAGTACAGAGTAAATAAATATAATGATTGGAAAAATTGATGAAGTTGCAAAGGAAACTGAGAAAATTTGGACAAATTTTCTGCTAGAAAAGGACAAGAATAATATCATCCGGAAGAGCAAAACATGCCATCACAAGCTGAGCAGAGATTGGATGATACTTTTGTCCTGAAAGTTTAGACTATTGAGCCAGTCGAGGTTAATGTGCAAGAAGAAGTTAGAGTTGAGGATGAAGAGGGTGTAGGAAAAGCAGATGAAGGAAAGGACAAGGTTTTTAACCCTCTGGTTCCTAAGAAGAAGCAGAAAAGGAGAAGGTGGAGGTGGAGGTTGAAGTTAAGACTAAAGCAAGAGACACTACAAAGGCAATAAAGGCCAAGCAATTCATTGATGATTTTGAATTTATTCAAGGTTGGATTAATCTTGCCTCTCTGTCCCCCATTCAGAAGCTTCAACTAGCATCATTTGCTCAAGCAAAGGCCAGTGAGGATCTTTTGAAGTCACACATAGAGGACAATATGTTGCTCACCATGGCAACTGGTATTTTGGAGAAATTAATGCCTTTATTTTAGAAGGATTCTTAAGACACTCCATTCGGGCAGTTGAAGACTCTAATAAACTTTGTGGACAGTCACTTTCAATCTTTTGAAAAATCTGCTGAGAAGAAGGTCTGAAAGGAATTTGATGCAAAGAGGCTCCAAACCTTGAAAAAAATGATTGCAAAAGATAGAGTCACTTTAGATGCCTGTGTGAAGAGCATGAAGAATGCATTATCTAAAGGAGGCAATATGTACAAATCATGCCTATCTTTGAAGAAATTCACTGAAATCTAAGGATCATGAGGATGAGCTTGCACGCATATCTCAGTTGGTTGACCCTCTGTTAGTTTCTTTGAGTAGTCATGAAGATCAAGTGACATCACTACTTGAGAAAATTAGAAGCTTGAATCATGACAAGGATAGAATAACTAGAAGAGTTGGAGAACTTCGAAATTGGATCACTCCTAAGTTAGATATTATGCTCGTTGCCTTGAAGGATTCTCAACATGCTCTAGCAAACAATGATCCGACAGACCTAAAGCCAGCAGAAGCCCAAGCTTATCTTTGCAGTGGTCTGATAACAATTTTGGAGAGCTTGAAGAAGGGCTAGGATAGTGACTTGGACACATTAAAGAATTCCTATGCAGATATCTTCAAATTTTTGTGAGTATGTAAGGATTGTGTGTATATATGTAAATAACATTTTTTGCTTGAATTTTTGGCTTTTGGAACCCTACGTTTTCCATTGATGTCAAAGGGGGAGTGTAGAGGAGAGAAAAATGTTGATCTTAGGAGGAGTTGTTGATTTTTGGAGTCTAGTAGTTAGGATTTTTGTTGCAGTGTATATATTTTGGTTTTGGTCCGACACAATCATTTTTCACTAAGTGTTGCCATCAATGCCAAAGGGGAAAATTGTTGGCAAGAGACACGACGTTGTTGTTCAGAGGTTGTCATTGATGGCAACCTGAGTCACATATCCAATCTGTAATTCATGATTAATTCATACCGGAAGACATTTAAGTTTGGTGAGGTTTGGTGGGATAGAATAGGATATTCAATAATGTTTAGCAATTTGGTTGGCGATTCATTTGTGTTGCATGTTTGGTGTTGCAGATCTCAAAGAAGCATCATGGAGGTGTAATCTACCTTATTCTAGGTTTGTGGTATTCAGTGATGATTGTCGAGTGAGTTGGAAGGTTCGATTTACAAGTTTTTGGTTAGAACAATGTTCATTGGTAGTAACGTGTGGATATTTGTTGTGCAGATTATGCGAAGTAATTTTGATAATTATTTGTTTGTTCGAGGATGTTGAGCCGCTATGTGGGAAGCATGTGGAAAATTTGTTTTGGTCTACATGATTGTTTTGGATCAGATTAAGCCGACTTGGGTAACACGTTTCATTTGCGTGTTATGCATTTTTGCGCTAACATAATTTGATGTTGCGGATATAAAAGGGCGGTTGATATAATCATTTTTTATATCGGTAGTTATGTGTGAAGTGTGTATGAGTGATTGTGTGTAGTTTCACGTGTGAAATTGAAATATTAGAGCTCCAAAATATAGCAGAATATCATATCAGAACAGTGTAACATAGCAGAGAAAGATAATGTATTTTGTGCTTAATCAGAATTGTTTTTGGCATTTGTAGATGTTGTTTATTAGTCCAGACATTCCAATTATTATATGTGATCATTTGTAAGACAGTGAGTTTTTCGAGGTTGTAGCTCTTATTGTAACTTGAGCAATGAGCGCTAGGCAATATGCCTGAATGCATGTGCATTCCCCTTATGTAATATTTGTATACTTCTGCAGAGTACATTGATATTGTGGGTCTCATCCCCACTATGTTTTTTCCCTTAATCGGATTTCCACGTAAAAATCTTGGTGTTATGGTGTTGTTGCTAATTGCTTTGTGTTTCTGCATCTTTTGTTCATTCATTTGCATTAGGTGGTTTAAAGGACAAATTAACAAAGTTAAAAACTACAGAACACTAATTCACCCCCCTCTCAATGTTCCTTGATTCCAACAATTGCATCTTTTTTATTATCTACTAATCTCTAATACTATGGCTTTTCCTCCATAGAGAGGATTGTTTCTATTACATATGTGTCTTTCAAATCTTTTATTTGGATGTTTGTGAAGTTGGAAACATTGAAACTAGGGTTTGATTAAGGAAAACCCCTACGTAGCACCATCATTATTTTTGTCTCCATGTGTGCAAGTGGTGAATAGGTCCAAGGAGGTAAGAGCAACATTCTAAAGGTTTTTTGGACTCATTCTAGAATTTTACCGTAAGGAATACATTGTGGCACATGGATGTCCTTGCAACATGCATGCTTCCAAGGCTAAAACCCTTCTCTATCTAGTAGATGAGTCTCCATGTTGTAATCTTTATGTTTCTACGATTTAAACATTTTTATCATTTTATACTATCTAGATATTATCTTGAATTTTCATTTATAATTTAGTGTAGTTAGCATTTGTTTGTTAACATTGTCTCTCCTAGCTCACCATAATGCTAGTTAAGTGAGGTAGATGAAGGCCTTTTATTCCTCGAGACCTCATTGTCTTGAGCAGAGAAAATCCCCTCTACAATTTGATCTACAGTTTTTATTATCAACCTAAGTGTTATTACCTATCTTATTGAATATCTGAAGTACATCATCTAATTTAATATTCTTCAATCTAAAATATTATATCAATTTAATTTACATAAACTAAACCCATTTAATCTTTATTAATCTAAATTACATCCTATGAAACCATCATTTTCCTTTTCAATTGTATGAAAAGATCAATGTAATCCACCTTTTTTAAAAATCCATTCAATCTTATTATAATAATAACAACAAAGAAATCTCATTCTCTTTCTCAAAAAACCATTATATTAAAAACTTTTTTTAAAAACTTTTTTCTTTCATACATAAAAAATTGTAAAAATAAAGAAACCCAGTAAAGACATCCCAATCCTGACCACATTTAGTTGCATGTTTTGACATTAATATCCAGTCATTAGTGCTGTTTAATCGAGTTATGCAAATAAAAAGGTCAATGCTTTTTCTGCGCTACTTTTTGCTGCAAATTCAGCTTTACAAGAGTTGATCTAACCCGAGCTAAATTGTTCCCAGACAGATTCGTTGGCCCGCAGTAAACTATAATTACACACGAAGTGCATATATACCATGACCACTCTGTAATCCATTTAGACGAGCGCAGACCGCTTTCCTGTGGTTAACCTCCTGCTGTTTCCAGGTGAACTTGATAATTTAGGGTATGTGAATTCATCTAGCTTCAATTTCTGTAATGGAAGCTTCATTTACTGAACGAATCCCTGATGAAGATGACGTAGTTGCCCCAGATGTCTGGTATGTTATTCTCTTTTCATTCTCCTCAACCTCCCAGCTGGACTTCGATGTTGAAGCATGACTCTTGCTACTGCTTACAAAAGCAGGCTTAGAAGGATTTGACAATTTGGCATTACGGCGAGAGAGCATCATAATAACATTAGACATAGCTGGACGAAGTGTTGCATCAGCTTGTACACACAAAAGCCCCACATGAATGCATCTTAATGCCTGCTCCTGATTGAATTCTGATACCTTTGAATGCAACAAACTCAGCCCATTTCCTCCATTGAATTGTTTCCATGCCTACATCACATATCATTAAACCACAATAATCATGCTCCCAAACATTGAAAACTAACAGTTGATGCAAATGGGCTGCGGGAAATTTAGTCTCTTACCCATTCTAAGAGGCTATCCATTTGGTATGGAAAATTAATATCAGTGCTTTTCCTTCCAGTGACGATCTCAAGCACCAGCACTCCAAAACTGTAAACGTCTACTTTAACTGACAGCTTCCCTCGCATTACATACTCTGGTGCCATGTAGCCACTTCATTGAAATTGAAATTGTTAAAGCATCAAGTAAACTGGATTGGCGATAAAGCTTAGTATAGTAACTTGAGAAAGGGTTTGTTGCAGTCCTAAATAGAACAAAAACAAAAAACCGACTTATCAATTAAAAAGTTAGTTTATTTGAGAAAATAAAAAAATATTAACTGAGATGCACCTCGTTAAGTCCTGACTATTTTTATGGTTGAAAATGAATTTGATGCAGCCACATTCGTTATTATATCCTTAAAAAATTAACGACCGAAATTTGTTACATAATACTGAAGCAGAGTGGTTAGGCAGTTAAAGTTGTAGGCCCTTTATGCCAATTTGGAGCCATGTGAATTATAAAATTTACATATACGTTAGTGAAGAGAACCCAAAAATTGGAGGCTTAATGCCGGATTGGTTAGCCTTTGAGATTTGGGGTTCATTTTTCTCTGCTGTTGATTTTCAAACTGAGACATTTTTTTTTTGTTTCTTCTGTTTTTTTGTGGTTCTTTGATGCAGATTTGCATATATTTTGTGTGTATGTTATTGTATATTTTGTGTTTATAGCAGTCATTTGTTTTATGGGCATATTGGTATTCATTTATTTTGTGTATATGTCACCGACTCACCAGATCTAGTGGTGGCAAAAGTTTTGCCAAGATGGTTAAGAATTCATGTATTGTTTTCAATTAGGTAAGCAGGGATTTTCAAAGGGTCCTGATCCCTTTTACAAAAGAGAAGGATTAAAAAGAGAAGGATTAGGCATTGAGTCTAGCAGAACACCAACCAACAGTAACGAACAACAACAAGACAATTAAAGGCACAATAACACTAAAAGCAAACAAATCAGCCTGATGTCAGGGTGGTTTAAAAGAATGATCCAAAGCACTTTGCTTGATTGCAGCAGTAAGATCCTTCACCCCAAGTCTAAGCTTCTTAGGATCAAGAGGAGACATGAAATCCCTGCCACATCCTTCAATCAGCCTCAAATCATTATCTGTTCTGAACTATCAGCAGTTTTATGAACCTCCTGAAAGGTGGGAATAGGCTCCTCCTTTTGAGCCTGCCTTTTATCCATGTACTGTTCTAGCATGCAGTAAATATTTTTAAATTATGATAAACAGTTATGACTGGAATTATGAATCAGAACGGCCAAACTCTTTACAAAGAATGAAAAAAAACAGAAACTGGAATATACAGTAATTTGTTGCCCCTGTTGTGAAAATGTTCCTTCCATAGGATGGATTTCTTTCAGGTCTGTTGCTTTGTGGTTTGGGATGATTGATCAGAAATAATTGGATGGCGAAATGAAGCATAGTGAACAATTTTCTCTCATTCTTTACTAGCTAGTTGCTGATTTTGGTAATAGTTTCCAGGTTTTCCAGTAAGCCTGTCTGGTTTTTATCACTTTGTTGGAATACAGTTCAGGATTTTTTTGATAGTGTTGTCCCAGGAGATCAATAGTTGGTTGTGTGCGCCTAGGATTTGTTTGATAGTTTTGTTCCAGGAGAACAATATTTGTACTAGCTAGTAGCTGATTTGGGTAATAATCTTTAGGTTTTCCAGGAAACCTGTGTGGTTTTTATCACTTTGTTGGAGTACAGTTTAGCATTTTTTTAGGTAGTTTTGTTCCAGAAGATCAATAGTTGGTTGTGCGTCTAGGATTTGTTTGATAGTTTGGTTCCAGGGGAACAATATTTGTTTTTTAGTGTGGAGGATTCAAATTGTGTTGGAACACGGTTTAGGATTTTGTTTGATAATTTGATTGCAGGAGAACATATTTGGTTGTGTGGAGGATTCTCTGACAGCCTGTAGAAGGAATAAGAAAATCTATTCCTAGTGTCTACACCGAAATTTTAATAGCTTTCCACTCTGCTTTTTTCTATCCAAAAGCCATAGTAGTACTTTGTAGAATATTATGGGCCTAGGATATTTGAGGTTGCCCCAGTGCGTGCCTGTTTGTTGAAATTCTTTTGGATGAAATGCCTGTGCATTTTTTTTTTAACAACGTAAGGAAGCATATATCACGATCCATCTTCAGGGTAATTTGCTTTGTATGTCAAGAGTACTTTGAATAACTGAGAAGCATCAGCAATAGCATCCATATTTAACTAAGATTAAGTAGCTATGTGCTCTAACTCAGAGATTTGCATACTGGGGTTTTCTTGTGTTTTTTCACTTCTAAAAATTTAATTGATGGAGATTCCTTGCTGATATATTACTCCATTTGGGTTTTTTCTTAATGCAGAGACTGGCCAAAACCCTCTACAATGGCCATTAATCACGAATCACTTTCGGGCTTGTATGTGTGAGAATGCATTTTAATTTTGCGGAATATTTATAGGCCGGAAATTGGATTATTTTGTTCTATATTCTATAAACAGAAGCTAAGCCAGGAAATGCTCAAGCGGGAGAGATTCCGAAACTGCGGGTGCGCAATGAGCTATGTAGCATTTGAGGAGAAATGCTGGATGCTTGTCCATAGACAATATATGGATCCTTAAGCAATCTGATTGTTTCTTGGGGATGAAAAGGCCTCCCTTTAGATGGGTGTTTGTAACATTCCCTGAAGTTTGTTATCAAGAAAAACCTTTAAAGTTTAGTGATTGATTTGCGAAGATATCCAATAAATTGATAGACAAGAAATTAGAACAGCAGATTTACAAATAACCAGATTTGAATCCTAATGAACAAACATTATAAATATATATATTACTTCATCAAATTCTGAGGCTAACCCTTAATCCAACCTACTTAAACAATACAAGGAGACTAATTTATACAGATTGCAACCTAAAAAACAGTACGCTGCTACTACAAGGGGAAAGCTTTAAAAGCTTTAAAAGCTTTAAAACAATAAAACTGTTCATGTTATTTTCCTTTAAAATAATAAACTTAAAGCATAAAACAAAAGCCTAAATATGGAACTTGTACACGAGCTTCACACACATCATTTAATATTTATCAACAATTTCTATGTTTGAAGTTGATAATAGTAGATGCCATCAACATTATCAAGAGTGAGTTTTACTGGCAATACTGAAATTATATTGTAAGTAGAGAACAAAATTAGAGGAGATGCGGAGTTTTATTAACACCACACTTTTAGTTAAGTTCATACTTTCACAGTGTAGTTGTGTTTATTTAAGGTCTTTCCTGTATTTTAAAAATAGATATAGAATACAAAATTAATATGTATGTTCAGGTTAATGGCTGAGAGTCTGTCATAGATGCTAAATGATCCCACTTCCATTGCCGTTTAGTGGACGATTTGATCCAGTTATGGATCTATTATAAGGAATTGAGAGAAGTTAAACAGAGATCTATTCAGTTAAGTAGATATCTCTTTGCAGATATGTCTATACATGGTTTGCAGAGTTGTCTATACATGGTTTATTTCTATTTCTATTTCTATTTTGCAAATTGTTTTAACAATTAATAGGATATAAATATCTGTACTTATCAGTCATCCAACAATACCTTTTAGTGTTTTTAACTTTTTACTAATTATTTAGAACCAACATATATTAAACCTACAATTTACATTTCAAACACATATATTATTTACAACAAGAATTTATAATTATTTGCAAATGGAAAATAATTGATGCATAATTATAGTTATTATATAAAAATAAATAAATTTCAAACTTCAAATGCTTATAACCATTATCAATCAAAATCTTAAAAAAGGTAGAGTCCATTATCATCATGATGCTTACTATGTGCCTGCAACTCTTGTATGAATATGTGTCTCATCTTCAGAGAAAAATCTTGCCAAGCCAAAGTCAGCTATTTTTGGATTGAGTTTGTGGTCAAGCAGAATGTTGCTTGCCTTAATATCTCTATGAATGATTCGCACATGTGAATCCTCATGAAGGTAGAGAAGCCCACGAGCAATTCCAAAGATGATGTTATAACGCTTTTGCCAGTCTAGCTCTCTGCACTTCTCTGGATCTGTAATGCCAATTTTTTAAACATCAGTCACCTCTTCATCTTTTCCAGGGCAAAATAAGATATTATGATTACTTACCAAAGAGAAATTTGTCCAAACTTTTGTTAGGAAAATACTCGTAAACAAGCAACCTTTCATTTTCCTCCATGCAACATCCCAACAACTTTGCAAGGTTTCGGTGCTGAACATTGGCCACCAATTTCACTTCATTCATAAATTCTCTTTTGCCTTGTGTAGATCTGGCAGAAAGTTTCTTCACTGCTATCAAATTTCCATCTCTAGTTATCCCCTGAAACATAATAAACAGACTTAGTGCTCCCCATGTGTTGTTAAACAAACTCTACTTTAGACCAGATTAAACTGTCAGCCTACCTTGTACACAGCACCAAACCCTCCTTCTCCAAGCTTCTTGTTGTCATGAAAATTTTCTGTGGCTTCTATCAATGCTTGTAAGCTAAAGATAAACTGATGCTCTTGCATAAGTAACTCAGATACAGGGGATAATTCACGCCTTTCTGTAGCATTAGAAAGCAGTAAGAGAAAAATGGGTAAGCTTAGAGTATTTGTCACACCAAAAGCACCACAACAAAAATAATATTGAAGTAGAAATGGATTTCAGACGCAACACCTTGGTTGGGTGTAGCAGTAGTTATTGCCTTCCCAAAAATGTCAGATTTAACTGCTTTTCTCCATACAATCAGACAAATAAGTAGCGCCAGAGTGCTGCCTCCCACGCAACCTAAAACTATTGGTAATGTTTTTGAGGACTTCTCTGTACAATACAGTTCAGTAATTAGAATTGTGGCACTATAATATCTTCAAAGATAAACATTAAAAGAAGATAATTGAGTTGGTTCAAATCACGTTGGTGAATTACATCTCACAACCGTAACATCTTTCTGATAGCTGCAAACAAAAACATAAAATAAAATATAGAAGACATACATTTTCAATATCTTATTATAAAAAAAAACTATTGTGTATGTCAATAACAAGTTAAGCTGCTGACTCAAGAATGGCTTTGACATCTAAAAGATTACCCTAACCCTTCAATCTTGTATCAAATATAAAATAAAAATATTATAAAAAGAACTCAAACATTTTTTTATTGAGAAAAAATGTAAAGAAGGTAGCTATTGGTTTATTTTAAATTCTAGATTTAGTTTATATTAAACTTTGACTGAAGATACTCTGTTTTTTTTTTTACTTTAAAATGATGAAGTATGACATTACCGGTCTTTTTTTTACAATTATTCTTTTGAAATTATCTACTGTTACACTGTTAATTCTCAATAATTTAAGATTAACCTCCTAATTTACAAAGAGAAAAGAAAGAGAGATATCTCATGTAGTATGGAATGTGACCTGAAATACATCAATACAAAATCTTTACACAGTTATCTATTCAGAAACTGTTTCATATTACACTAAAAACTCCCGTGAACTTGATCTAAACCCTAACATGAAAAAGGGAAGAGATAGAGAAGTAGCTCATACTTTTTGATGTGGGAAGCAGGGGAGGTGAGGAAATAGTTGGAGTATTTCCCTCTGGGGAGTGAGAAGGCGACTGAGCAGAGGAAAAAAATGAGTAAATTTCATATCTTGCCATGCAGCTGCCATACCTAACCTGAGCTCCTTGTTTTGTAGAATACTCCAACCGTGGCCTTGCTGTAGCCAAGCATTTTCTGCAATTGTGTATTGATATATCCCTCCAACACTGAACTAAACCATATAACTTTCCTGAAGCAGAGTAGTTCGCTGATCCCGCAGCGAAACCCTTATTTTGAGGGATGTAAGCTTTGTTTGACAGATCCGACAGAAGGGTAGTGATTGCCGAGTGGAAAACGTTCATATCGCTGTCGATATCGTTCCCGCTCGTCATAACAACTCCATCAGTATCTAGTATTGAAATGAAATTAGAACTGCCATAGCGCAAGAAGCAGTCATCCAACCATAATTTCCCGTCCATCTTATTGGAGCAAAGCTCTTTAATACTGTTATTTGCTTCCTGGACACAGTTTGAGCAACTCACTGGTGTTATATTTCCAGTACACTGTAGCAAACCATAGACCTTATTGGGAGATTGGCCATGGGAAGAAGTGTTAAACCCTGAACTTTGAGGTGCATTTTGAAACAGATCATTGATAACTAGATTCAAGTTTCTGGAATAACTGCTGCCATTGGGGAAAGTTGAGGATTTATCACATGTGTGAGATATATAGGTACAAGTGACTGAAAGAAAATTCATTAGAAACAGGAAAAGGAGGATTGAAAGAGAAGCTGATCTTTTGTAAGGAACAAAAGGGAAAGATTTGTACTTCATCTTGTTCTATCTCTTTTACCTCTGAACCCATTTGATATTGCCCAAGGTCTCAGAGGTTACAGGGTTTGAATGCGGCGAGAATTTCCAATGTCAATTGAAGTCAGGTGTAAACGTCAACGCTCAGCATTGAATAAAATGGAAACGGGCTGTTGTTATAAGCCCACTGTCACGACCTGATTTTCAAATTGCAATTCAATGTCAATAGAAGTCAGGAGTAAACGTCACGGCTGAGCGTTGAATAAAATGGACACGGATTGTTGTAAGTGTTGGAAGTGGATTGACTCTGAGAGGGGGGGTGAATCAGAGTCAATAATCAATTTAACTCTCTTTAATTTTTTCTTACTTTGGAAAACTCTTTTAACACACATATGACACCCTAACTTGTATCGAAGCATGTATTTCTGATTAAACAATATATATAATTGAGTAATCTTGATATGCTTCTTATTGAACTTGTCAAAGCATCAAATTATGACTGGTAGAATTAATTAAAAAACAAAGTGACCAGCATAAAGAATTAAAATTTTGTAGAACAACAATGAAGCATAAATAAATGTATCAGAGCATTCATCTAATGGAACACATAAAGTGGATTAGCACACAACACAGATTTTCATGAGTGGAAAACCCTCTTGGGGTAGAAAAACCACTCGATAAAAGAATATTTTATTATCTCAAGAAGCACCCACTCCTTACACTGTATTTAGAAGTCTCAAACTTCAAGGAGCACCGACCCCTATGTCACAAATGATATCAAGAAAATATCTCCAATTACGAGCACTGATAAATTCAGAAGTGCATCATATTATGCAACTCTCAACTTGTCAATCACTGAACAAGATTAATACAAAAGATGGTCTATCACCGCCATCTCTATTTTTTATTTTTTTTTGTTACACCCTGTTATATTCAAGAGATCTATCCTTCATCAAGCAAAACCAACTAACAAAACTTCTTCCTTGACCACGCTCCAAAATCAGGTTCCCAAACTGTAATACGGGTTTTATAGAACTGAATCACAACCGGAATAAAACTGTTTTGTGTGTTCATCCTTGAGTAGGGTTACCAAACCCTAACTTAGGTTGGACTTAATAAAAATTTATCACCAAAATAAATGTACTGCATAGGATCTCTTTAGAAATACTTCTTTCCTTTTCCCAATTTTTGTTTCAAAAAAAAATTACTTGTGATTATTTCTTTGGAAGAATATAGTAGCAAGAAAGATATTTTTAATCTTTGCATTTTTGATAACTGGAAAAATACTCGGGACCATCTTTTTCATTTTTTTAAAAATAGAAGAGTAAACACTTTTATCTTTCTATTTTTTTTTCTTCTTTCACTTCCATTTTACTTTTTACCCTTCATGGTTTGACAAGAGAAAACACTTTTATCTTTCTTTCTTTTTTCTTTCACTTCCTTTTTTACTTTTTACCCCTCACGGTTTCACAAAACATACTGCAAAAATAACAATTTGACAATTTGATGCTAAAACAATTGCGAGAAATCCCCACAAAATTAGCCATAAAATATTACCATCTGAAGCATTCATACCTGTAGATTATTAAATCAAAAAATACCACAATGCGAATTTGAAGAACCACTGGTCACTGAACCTACCTTCTTCTCTTCCACAAAAAAGTTTCACTATCAATGAATACCAAAAATTAATCTGCTTACACCTATCCACTATTCATAGAGATAAAGCTATATAGTCACCAAAACCTTTTTGTCATCAAGGACAATGCAGCATAACAAAGGTAACAAACTCCCCCTTTGTCCTTGATGGCAAAAACTGAACCATCATAAAACTGAACCATCATTAACTGCTAGAAACAACATTATGATACCATAAATACCACCTGAGTAAACTGCCAATTAATTTGTGAAACCTTAGAACAACCTGTAATTCCAACTATCTGTAAAACTCAGAATAACCTGTAATTCCAACTGTGAAACTTTAGAATAACCTGTAAGAACAACTGTCTTCTCCCCCTTTTTGTCTCAAGGACAAAGGGAAAAACTTGGGGAGAGTGATGCTCCCTCTCATAGAATGCAAGATATTAAGCAAGAATAGATTGAGAGATAACTCCCAACCTGTCTCTGAAATGTTCAAATACTTCTTTAGATAGAGCCTTTGTGAAAATGTCAGCCACTTGTGCCTGGGAAGGCACATATAAAAGTTGAAATTCATTAGCTAACACCTGTTCATGTAGAAAATGTAACTTTATTGCAACATGTTTAGTGCGTGAGTGCATAATAGGATTTTTAGAAAGATTTATGGCACTAGTGTTATCACAAAAAATAGAGATTGGCTTGTTTACTATAATACCCATATCAACAAGTTGATAAGATTAATTGGGTACAACAAGCTGTTGCGGCAATATACTCAGATTCTGCAGTTGATAAAGTGACACATTCTTGCTTTTTGCTATGCCAGGCAACAAGATGATCTCCTAGGAAGAAAGCTGCACCACTGGTGCTTTTTCTATCATCTACACAGCCAGCCCAGTCAGCATCCGTAAAACCAACAAGAGTAAAATCATTATTTCGTGGATACCATAAACCATAGTCTAAAGTACCTTGAATGTACTTTAAAATTCTTTTCATAGCTATCAAATGAGATTGTTTAGGGGCAGATTGAAATCGTGAAACCAAACAGACTGCATGCATTAAATCAGGCCTAGATGCAGTTAAATAAAGTAAGCTGCCTATCATTGATCTGTACTCAGATTGATTGACTTCAGGTGAGTCATCTGCCTTGGTTAATTTACAGCTAGTCTCCATTGGAGTACTAACAGGTTTGCAATCTATCATATTAAACTTCTTTAGCATTTCTTTTGCATATTTGGTTTGTGATAAAAAAATGTCTTGTTCAAGCTGCATTACTTGAAGACCAAGAAAGAAGGTTAATTCACCCAACATGGACATTTCAAATTCAGATTCCATGAGTTTTGAAATTTTTTTGGATAAAGAATCATTATTGCAGCCAAAAATGATATCATCCACATAGACCTCAACAAGTAAAATATCATTACCTTCAACTTTGACATATAAGTTACTGTCAACTCCACCTCTAGTAAATCCATTTGTTGTAAGGTGAGCATCTAACCTGGAGTACCAAGCTCTTGGAGCTTGTTTAAGACCATATAGAGCCTTTTTCAACCTGTATACATAATCAGGTTTATCTGCAGAGACAAACCCTTCTGGTTGTTCCATATATACCTCTTCATCAAGATAACCATTTAGGAATGCTGTTTTAACATCCATTTGATAAATTTTAAAATTTTTATAACAGGAGTATGCTAGAAATATTCGTATTAACTCTAGCCTAGCAACAGGTGCAAATGTTTCACCAAAATCTACACCTTCTTGCTGTGCATAGCCTTTACACACAAAGCGTGCTTTATTCCTAACAACTTTACCAGATTCATCAAGTTTATTTTTGAAAATCCATTTACCCCCTATAACATTTTTATCATCTGGTCTAGGCACTAGTTCCCAGGTTTTATTCTTTTCTATTTGATTGATTTCATCTTGCATTGCATTCAGCCAACAATCATTAATAAGAGCTTCAGAAACAGACTTAGGTTCAAAATCAGTTACCAGACAGTAATGCTCAGCCATTTGAGCTTGTTCACCAATTCTTGCTCTTCTCCTAGTCAAGATTCCTGCATCTATTTCACCAATAATTTGACTTTGAAGATGTCTTTTAGTAATGATCCTAGAGGGTGTATGTAAAAGATTTTCTGCTTTAGGACTTGATGGAGGACTCTTCTCATTTGTAATTTCTGCTTCAGCAGATTTAGAAACTTGTTCCAGTCTTATTGGTATATCCTCTTCAACATCCTGCATACCATCACTTAGAAAGAATTGCTCATCAAATCTTACATTAACAGTTTCAACAATTTTGTTCAATCTATTATTGAAACACCTATAAGCTTTGCTATGAGTAGAATATCCAAGAAATATACCCTCATCAGTCTTAGCATCAAAGCTTCCTAGATTCTCTTCATCTCTTTTTATATAACACTTGCACCCAAAAATCTTGAAATACTTAATTGAAGCAGCTTTACCATACCAGAGTTCATAAGGAGTAAAAGTAGATTTTACCCTAATTTGCACACGATTCAGAATATAAATAGCTGTGTGAACAGCTTCTTTCCAATATCTGTCTGGCAGATTTGCCTCATTAAGCATTGTGCGAGCCATCTCTTTGACTGTTCTATTTTTTCTCTCAACCACCCCATTTTGTTGAGGTGTTCGAGCAGCAGCATACTGTCTTTTAATGCCATGTTTTTCACAATAATCAACAAATTCCTGTGATGTAAATTCACCACCCTTGTCTAATCTTAAACATTTAAGTTTTAAATCAGTTTCACGTTCAACCATTTTCCTAAAAAATTTAAATCTGTCAAATGCTTCAGATTTATGTTTGAGAAAAGTGACCCATACCATTCTTGTATAATCATCCACAAAGAGCATGAAGTATTTTTCACCATTGATGGATTGTGTCCTTGTTGGACCACATAAATCTGTATGAACAAGTTGTAAAGGACTAGTAGAAGAGTGTTCTTTAGATTTAAAAGATACTTTTGTTTGTTTACCTTTCAAACACTCTTTGCACACAATATTTAATGGTTTGCTCAAGATGGGTAAACCTCTGACATTCTGGTTCTTGCTGATTCGAACTAGATTATCAAAGTTTACATGTCCCAAGCGCTTGTGCCATAACCAGTTTTCTTCTACTTGACCCATAAGACACATACCTACATTATTTTCATAATCTGTGGAGTCAAGTAAATTGTAAATATTCCCAATAGTCCTCAAACCAATAGCAACAATTTTACCAGTTTTATTTTTGATAGCACAACCTTGAGAACTAAAAGATGCATTATAACCACTGTCACAAATTTGACTGACACTCAACAAATTGTGTTTTAATCCTTCAACAAAATAAACATCATGAATAGGAGTGTCATCATTTAGCAGTAATGTGCCTTTACCTCTGACAAAGGCTCCTGAATTATCACCAAATCTTACAAAACCTCCATCAAAGTTTTCAAAATGAAGGAATTTATTTCTGTCTCCTGTCATATGGTGTGAACAGCCACTGTCCAACACCCACAATGACTTTTTACTTGAAAGAAATGTAGTTTGCACTATCATAGACTGTTCAGAACTAGGGACAAACTTTGGTTTCCACACCTTATGAATTTTTTCCTTTGACTTGCATTGAGAAGAAGTATGTCCAAAGAAGTTACACTTAATGCACTTCACAGTATTTGGAAAACCAGAGGCTTGATTATGTCCAAACATAGAAGTTCTATGTTGCAAAAATCTGCAAGTGTTAACCTTATGGCCAAACTTGTTGCAGTAAAAACAGTAACCATGAAAGAACCCAAACCTAAAAGGAGTCATTCTGTTGTAGGCCTGAAATTGTTTTTTGTTTGCAAGTTTAGTAATTTGTTTTGATGATTCAGCACTATCAAAACCTATACCTGTCAAATTCTTGCATTATTTTTGTTTGCTTAAGATTTCATTCAAATGCAAGGTACTTTCATACTGCTCAATCTGCTTATGTAAAGAACTACTTTGTTGTTCCAAAATGTTAACTTTCAATTCACTATCAGCAAGTAAGACTTTCAGATCCTCAACTGTTTGCTTTGAATCTTTTAATTCAATTTGTAAAATCTGTTTTTCAATTTCATGAGAAGCTACAAGTTTCTTAAACCTTTTGATTTCTTTGAGAGCACATAGTAACTCTCCTTCAAGATCAATTTCACCTTGATCTAAATCATCAGATTGATCTACTGATATGTTATTTAAATCTTTCTTTGAGGAAGTTTCTATTGCAGCCATAAACAAGGTTTCATCACCTTCACAAGGTGAGTCATCTGAATCATTTTCAGAATCTTCTTTAATAAAAAGACTCTTCTTTTTCTGAAAAGGATTGAATTTCTTTTTAGAGTTCCATTTTTTCATTTTGAATACTTTTTCTGGTTTTTCTTCTTCATTATTTTGATCACTCAGGGGACATTGAGCAGCAAAGTGCCCAGCTTTGCCGCAATTAAAACATTTGAAGGGTAATTTTCCCTTATACTTCTTTTTTAACTTTCTAACTAGCAAAGCTTCTATAGCATCTGAAAGTTCAGACTCACTATCTAGTTCCTCCTTCTTTTCTACTTTAAATGTAGTTTCTTTAGAACTAGAAGGATTACTACCTATCCTCATTTCATAGGCTGTGACTATGCTTTGTAGGCTGTCAAGAGACATAGTTGAAAAGCTTTTCTTTTCTTCTAAAGTTGACACCTTAGTTTCAAATTTAGGAAGTAAAGTTCTAATAACCTTTCTGACAACATCTTTTTCATCAACATTTTCACCAAGACCCCTTCTTGAATTCACAACTTCATCAATTTTAAGAAAATAATTTGCAATAGTCTCATCTTCTTTCATTCTCAATGACTCAAACTGATTCTTGAGTGTGAGAATTTTAGATTCTTTGACCTTTGCATCACCTTGATAAATAGTTTCAAGCTTGCTCCATATTTCATGAGTAGATGCACAATGCATAACTTTAACAAACACATCCTTGGTAAGACCACACAAGAGAGCATGTTTTGCTCTAGCATTTAACTCATACTGAGATTTAGCATCAGGATCTGAAGGAATAGCATTAGGAACAACATATTTTGTGATAACAATGTTCCACACATTTACATCAACAGAGATCAAGTACGTTTCCATTCTAATCTTCCAAAACACATAATCTGTGCCATCAAAGAGGGGAGCTCTTGAAAGAGAGGCACCTTCTTGTGAATAAGCCATGACAAGACTTCCAAAAGACCAGGAACAATCCCTAGGATAGACCTAAAAGATGGGACCCTACGCTCTGATACCACTTGTTGGAAGTGGATTGACTCTGAGAGGGGGGGGTGAATCAGAGTCAATAATCAATTTAACTCTCTTTAATTTTTTCTTACTTTGGAAAACTCTTTTAACACACATATGACACCCTAACTTGTATCGAAGCATTCATTTCTGATTAAACAATATATAAAATTGAGTAATCTTGATATGCTTCTTATTGAACTTGTCAAAGCATCAAATTATGACTGGTATAATTAATTAAAAAACAAAGTGACCATCATAAAGAATTAAAATTTTGTAGAACAACAATGAAGCATAAATAAATGTATCAGAGCATTCATCTAATGGAACACATAAAGTGGATTAGCACACAACACAGATTTTCATGAGTGGAAAACCCTCTTGGGGTAGAAAAACCACTCGATAAAAGAATATTTTATTATCTCAAGAAGCACCCACTCCTTACACTGTATTTAGAAGTCTCAAACTTCAAGGAGCACCGACCCCTATGTCACAAATGATATCAAGAAAATATCTCCAATTACGAGCACTGATAAATTCAGAAGTGCATCATATTATGCAACTCTCAACTTGTCAATCACTGAACAAGATTAATACAAAAGATGGTCTATCACCGCCATCTCTATTTTTTATTTTTTTTTGTTACACCCTGTTATATTCAAGAGATCTATCCTTCATCAAGCAAAACCAACTAACAAAACTTCTTCCTTGACCACGCTCCAAAATCAGGTTCCCAAACTGTAATACGGGTTTTATAGAACTGAATCACAACCGGAATAAAACTGTTTTGTGTGTTCATCCTTGAGTAGGGTTACCAAACCCTAACTTAGGTTGGACTTAATAAAAATTTATCACCAAAATAAATGTACTGCATAGGATCTCTTTAGAAATACTTCTTTCCTTTTCCCAATTTTTGTTTCAAAAAAAAATTACTTGTGATTATTTCTTTGGAAGAATATAGTAGCAAGAAAGATATTTTTAATCTTTGCATTTTTGATAACTAAAAAATACTCGGGACCATCTTTTTCATTTTTTTAAAAATAGAAGAGTAAACACTTTTATCTTTCTATTTTTTTTTCTTCTTTCACTTCCATTTTACTTTTTACCCTTCATGGTTTGACAAGAGAAAACACTTTTATCTTTCTTTCTTTTTTCTTTCACTTCCTTTTTTACTTTTCACCCCTCACGGTTTCACAAAACATACTGCAAAAATAACAATTTGACAATTTGATGCTAAAACAATTGCGAGAAATCCCCACAAAATTAGCCATAAAATATTACCATCTGAAGCATTCATACCTGTAGATTATTAAATCAAAAAATACCACAATGTGAATTTGAAGAACCACTGGTCACTGAACCTACCTTCTTCTCTTCCACAAAAAAGTTTCACTATCAATGAATACCAAAAATTAATCTGCTTACACCTGTCCACTATTCATAGAGATAAAGCTATATAGTCACCAAAACCTTTTTGTCATCAAGGACAATGCAGCATAACAAAGGTAACAGTAAGCCCATTGTCACGATGTGTGGGTCATTAAACCCGTCTTACTGTTAATCTTAGAGTGGTGGTATTGGTGAAGTGGGACGTGATAGTTCTCTGCAAGTCTAGTTTTTGTTATCTATTTATAAATCTTGTTATTTTTGTCGGGGTGGAGTGTTGTTTTTTTTGCTCACAATGGACTTTCAGGTAGTGGTAACTTTGTTGAATCAACAGCACTTGATGGGGTTAGTTCTCACTCCCAGGTAGTGGGAATGAGGTGGTTGATTGTCTTGCTAAATGGGTTTTTATCTTTATGGAGGGCTGATCCATTGAAGATAGGTAACCACTTTCTCTCAAATTGTCTCATATGTTGGATCAACAAATGGATGAGGATAAGACTTTGTAGTCTTCTCTTTGTTGGGTGGTTTGCCCTCTTTTGATGTATTTCTCTTTTTACTTCGAGTAAAGTTTTACCCTTTTATTGTCCTTTTATCACAACCTACTTTTCAAATTACAATTATTATTAGTGTCTACAAATAATTTTTATTTTATTTTTTTTTAAAATCTCAATTAAAAAGTTAAAAATATACTATTTAAAAGCATTGAATAAAACGGAAATGGGTAATTCTAAGCCCATTGTCAGAGTGTGTTTTTCAAATTGCAATTATTATTAATAATAATACAAATAATTTTTTTTTCTTTTTTTAAGGAATAAAATCTCAATTAAAAAGTTAAAAATATACTACTTTAAAAAAAGTAGATAGTAAATAGATACATTTTTATGTGCAATCAATTCTTAAAAAATAAATAAAGAGAATTTGAATGAATCAAGTCTAAACATTAATAAACATAAAAGACATTAAGTAGGGAGGCATACTAGTAAGAACAAGATAAAGACCATCTAATTTACCCAAACATTAAAAGGAGAAATAACCAACTCCTATCCTGGAGTATTGCTCTAATAATCTAAGAGCTCCTCGAAATGAACAAGTTGAAGTTCAATCTTGTGATCTTGCATCTAGATCTATATAAGAAGATTAAAACAAATCATAGCTTTAGTGTTAAGAGAAAAGTGAATATTGTTCAATTAACCTATATAAAAGAACCAAATTTTTATCTTTCCAAATATTCAAGAGAATGTGGGTACCTTAGAAACTTGTTAAATTGCACAAATTTAAATGAGAGGCCAAACCACTTGCCTAATAAAATCATATGCCATGAGAAGGGATCAAGGAAAAAGGTATTTTTGTAATTAAGTATCCAAATCCAAGCCTCTTGAGCTCTAGTATAAAAATAAAAAGATGATTGGTGTAGACATCTAAAAGTGACTATGCATTTGTGGTCATCTCATCTTTAATATTAATTAAATAATTTTTATTTATATTTAATTAAACTAATTTTTTTAATAATTAAATATTTTTATTATTTAATTATTTCATTAGTCTTTACTATCCTTAGTCAATTAAATAGTTTTATTTAATTAATTTTACCATTTTTACCCTAATAGTAATTAAATAATTTTATTATTTAATTAACTTTCATAATTAAATAATTTTCAAAATTAGTTAATTAACTAACACTTCCCTCTCAAACTAAATAAATTCAAATAATTTATTTAATGTTCCTACCTTAAATAAATAAAATATGTTTTATTTATTTCCTCTACACATTTACATTGCACCCTATCCTTCCACCTCATCAATCTATGTTCATTATAGGTCTCACATTCTTTCAATTTTTTTGAACCATTATCTTGCAATTCAATCCCTACCAATATCAAGTGTAATGTGAGGCATAAAAGTAAGAATTGCATTTACCCATTTTTTTACTAGCACTTTTGCGAACCTACAATATAGTCAAATTATCACTTGCATCTATCAAGTATTATCAATTAGAAGCTAGCAACTATCAAGCATTTATTAAGCATCTATCCTCCATCACCATATCATTGTGCAATCATGATTATGCTATTTTGAAGAGTAACCCACATAGCAAAGCATTCAAGCAAATCTCAATCAATGGAGTCTCCTAAGAACTTTGTGTTGGTCCACCTTTGAGAGATGACATGTAAAATACAAAAATCCCTTGTTGGGTTTGTTCTTGTAAAAAGGTGCTTTAGGATACCATTTTCATCTTTCAACAAAAGGCTTGAAGGATATTGCAAAAATATAATTGATATAAGATAAAAAAGAATAAGAAATTCAAACAAAAACAAATTGCATAAAAAAAGAAATCAAATTTTATTATATTGATTTCACTATGAACCTGAGATCGAGCGTGTTGTAGAGACTCTCCTTAATGAACGTGAATACAACTCAATATCATAACACTGTATTTATTAATAAAAAAAATTTATAGAGTGAACTTGCATTCAAAATGATAAGAAGATGAAGGTATTTATATAATTTCCTTAAAAACCAAATAAATGGATGAGAATAAGATTGTAGACTTGGAGTTAACTGGATTGATTGTGGGGTCACACCAAGAGAGAGGTGATGAAAACTCAACTAAAATTACAAAAATGTCATTTTGAGCTTATAAGTAGATAAAAAATAAAATATTTTATTAAATAGATAAATTAAAAAAGGATGTTTCTAATGCAAATAGGGAATTAAGTGGTCGAGAGATAATAAAAAATATATTAAATTATTTAATAGACTTATTGATGAGGAAGTTTCTAATTAAAAGGATTAGTTAACTAATGGAAAAGATATGAGAGGATAATTATATATATTTTAATTTATTTAATAAAAAATTAGCCCATAATCACTAAATCATAAAAAAACTACATAATGATTATAATGATGATAATAACATTATAATATTTAATAGATATAAAATCATATTAAATGGTGATAATAGATAATTAATGAAATGATAATAGGATGATAATAAATGATTGACAACTAGAAAAATAGTTTTAGTAGATTGAAAGACCTAACCCTAATTTTGTGAACTATATGGCAAAGGATGATATGAATAATAATCTCAAAGATCTCTTGATCCTAATTTGATAATCAAAATTTCAACTTGGCCTCAAGCTAAGATAAAATATTATTCATATCTCTAGTTCAATGAGATTTGATAGAATTTTCATTCTTACATCAATAAGAATTACAAAGTATGAACAGAAGGGACTTTAACAATAGAATTGTTAAAGTGTTTTAAATTTCTTTAATATCGAGGAAAGAGTCTAGGATTTAAAATATTTAAACTTCTTGAATGTCAAAAGACACTCTCCCTGTGACCTATCTAGGATCACCTTTGGCTACAAAAAACCTACCTCATAATTGTCGGTTTGGAATTGTTTAAAAATTCCAAAGGAAACATGTGGGGTGGAAAGGTGAGCTCCTGAGCCAAGCCAGAAAATTTCAATTGTTGAAGGATGGGCCCTCCAAATATGCCTATTTTCTTTCGTTCCTTCTTCAAAATTTTGATATTTATAGATGAAAACGTTGAATAGATCCAAAAGAAATTTCTATGGATAGGGGTGAAGGAAAAAAGACTAGCTCTTGAATGAGTCACTATTTTTAAACCAAAATTTCTTTGGGTTCTTCGGCTCAAAAAACTTCAAACCAAAATTTCTTGGGGTTCTTGAATAAATCTCTTCTTGCTAAGATTAGAAGAAACTTGCCATAGATAATGATTGGACAAATATTGCACATGCTAAATGTGTTAGGGATGAGGACCTCTTCTCCTCCTCCCCCTAAAGGATTAGTGACATGGAATAATATCCTAAAATCTAAATAAAACTTGAGGCAAGGTATTAGTTGGTATGTGGGTGATAGGTTAAGATCAATTTTGGGGAGGATATTTGGATCACCAATGCTGCTCTCAACTCTAGTCCTTTTCTTAGAGAATGAATGGACTCCCTTTCTTGACACTTTAGATTCAAGCTTTTCGATTATGTTGACTAGAGTGAAGGACAACCCAAGTGAAAGCCCTTCCACTACATTTCTTTTCATGGGAGGAAATTAGAGACCAGTTTAATGATGCTCTTAGAGAGTGTTGTTTATTCAATATCCACAAAAATAATGAAATTATCTAGAGCCCAAACCCCATGAGCAATTGTTTTGTTTCATCAACCTATTGTTTGTTAGAGCCCAACTTTGGGAGCATAAAATTGAGATAAAAATTGACATGGGAGAAGGGCCAAAGCACAAATTGTCACGTGGAAGACAAGTGGTGCCGAAGCAACACTTTAGTTTTGGCCAAAACCCTTTCTATAAAAACTTACTCAAATTCATTTTTTTTCCTTTGTAAAATTTTGGTGGATGAAAAATTTAATGTATTTTTTCGGCAAAAAGCATTTCGGCTAAAACACTTTCGGCTGAAACTATATATGTGGCATCCTAAGTGGTAGTCACATCATCATTTTTCAGTGAATTCTAGAACTTTTCACTTTCATTGTATTTTTTAACAATCAAAATATTTTTTTCCAGAAATCTAAAAATACCCTTTTGTAGAGCTCAAAATCAAGAATCTAGACACATAATTTCTCTAATGTTTTGATTAATGTTAATATGTTCTATTTTTTAAATATTGCAAGTAAGTTTTTTATATTTGAGATGAGGCTAATTTGAAACTAAAAAAAATTAAAACAAATCATATAAAAACATTTTACAAAATAAAGTTTTCACTAGAGGAGAGAGTCCTCTCCAAAAGAGTATAATTTGTTTTTTGATAATGATAAACTTAATAGATAAAAAGTGACGTTGAATGAAAACTATCAAATCCAGCAATGTTAGACTTTAAATGTTATTATGAGGAAAATATACATCAAATTTTAATTTTTCTTTTTTAAGCATTGCATATATATGTATGTCATTGATTTGGGAAATTAAAATCAAGAAAAAATAAGTTTATTTTCATTTTTTTTGGTGATGCCAACTAGACTCCTCGGTTTTCAGCATTTTTCAACAATAAAAATTCTTCCTTTAAATATATAAAAAATACCATTTAAAAAAAATAAATATTAAAAATAATAGGTATAAACTTCATGAATATTTCTACATTTCATTAGTTTGCATCATTTTGAAATTCAAATTAGAAATTCCACTTTTATGTGGTCGAAGTTGAATAGTTTTAGTTGTGTTGGCCACTTCCTTTATAAAAGTGTGACACAAATTTGTGCTTTTACCCATTATAAGAATGCCACTCCCAAAATAAATCATTTTTAGTGGGTAGTCAACCACAATAAAAATTTTAACTACTAATAACCCGGTCAAGAGGGAGTTTAACTTGGTCAATAGACACATATTATGTTGTGAGGAAGAGGAATTGGTGGATCGTCTCTTTTTGCATCGTAGATTTACTAGAAAGATTTGGGATGAGGTGTTGTCTCCCCTTCATATTAATTGGGTTTTTCTTGATACCACTAAAAGATTTAATGAAATATGAAGAGATAGCTCTCTCCTTAAACACCTATATTGAAGGAACTTTAGAATGAAATCCCATCAACAACAAGATCTTCAGAGGGGACACCAAGAAGAAAAAAGAGGTTTTCCAAATCATAAAGAATGGATTGAGAGAAAAAATCAAACATTTGAAACACCATAATACTTCTCAATTGCCTACTTTACTTTAGTTACATGTCAGGAAGAGATGGGAAGTCACTAGTTGAATAGATAAAATAAAAATCAATAAAAAAATCTTATGACATTACATGGAAATTTTTTGAAAAAGATTGGGTCAAGCTGAACTTTGATGGATGTAGTAAAATGAATCCTAAAATGGTAGCAATAAAAACAATAAGACAAGATGAAAAGGGCAAAATGATAGAAGGATATGTCACTAATATTAGAACCAAAACCACTAATAAAGGGCTTTGGCCCTAGCTTGCCCGGTCATGGATCACAACTTAAGGCATGGGTATGCTCCCCATGGTCTTGAGTTTGAGTCCCCAACTGTGTTAACTCTGTGTGTGTTGCTGCCTTGTGAGTGGGTCGTACACACTGGGGGATTAGTCTTGCTTGGGCAAGGACACCTCCAGATTCCACGATAGTGAATATTAAAAGAAAAACCACTAATAAGGTTAAGGCTATAGCCCTTTGGCGGGGACTGAAAAGAGCTATAACTCATGGATTCCAAAATGTCGACATTTAAGAAGATTCTAAAATAGTGACAAATCTCATTAAGTCAATAATTTCTGCATCTTGGAGGATAGGAAACTATACTAAAGGTAATAGATGTATTCTCGTTATCATACCTTGCTAGGAAATTAAACTTACCTTTATAAAAGATAATAAATTATTAGATGCTTTAGCAAATGAAGGACCAAAATTCATGGAATGGAAATATTGAGATAATGAAGGGGATATTCACCATCAAATCAAAAGTATTTTGTTTGATGATAAATAAGTTGTGCTCTTTAATTATGCAAGAAACCATTTTACTTAATGCATTGTATTGTGTCATGATAGTTTGGATTATCATGACATATAGAGAGAATGCAAAATGACAAGTGCATGACTACCTAACTAAGGAATTTAAATAAAGTGGGGAGTGATGGACAAAATGTGGTAATTAAAGGAGGGAGGAACAATTATGATAGATTAATTACCGTGGTTTATTTTTGAGAGATTTCTATAAGTTTTTATTAATTCTCACTTTGAGTGCATGCAGGAAGATCCCATAGAAGTGACCCATCCTAATTGCTATGACATTAATGAAAAATGAGGAATATAATTTACTTAAATGAAAGCATAAATTTTTATTTATCCTTCTCACATGGAAAGGTCAAGAGAGCCTTTAAAACAACTACTCAATTAAATATAAATATTTTTCTAGAAAGATCTATTAAAAATGTCTTCTTCTTATCTTCTCTAGGTTTGAAAAGTTTGTTAGTTTTTGTTTCTAAGAGTGAGGGATAAGATATCATGGGTGGAAAATATCTGAGAGTGGAACCCATGCCTTTTTTCTTATTTAAGAAGAATACTCAAGTTTGGGATATTTTTTAAATTCGAAGAATTACCCTTTTCTCCAAAATAATGAAGGGTAAGTATGAAGAGCTTTTGTCATAGTTAATGAACAATTGGAGAAATGGTAGGGTAAAGGTGGGTGGCCCCAATATGGAGGTGTTAGAACTATTAATAGCTCAAGTGATAGGGTTGAGATGTGCAGGTGAAAAAGTTCCATGCCTAGGCTACAAATAGGCTTACAAGCACTATAATTCTAAGTTTTAGGAGGAAGGAGCAGAACTAAAGTGACATCAAAATGGTTTTACCAGAGATGACTTATTTCCTCCATGGTGAGTTGTTAGTTACCATCTAATCAAATACTTAACCCTAGAAGGGTGTTTCACTATAGTTCACAAGTATCACTTCCCTCTTCTCAACCATTTGCGACAACATAAAATAAATTAGTTAGCTTTCCTTTTTCCCTTTTTTTCCTCCATGGAGAAATATGTTCTAGATGGTTTTTATCCATCATTACATCATGCCATAATTTATGTTGTCTATAATTATTGCTTCGAGACTACCCCAACCCTAAATTTGCCACATACCCCCACTAATCATGACCAAAATACTCCTTTTCCTAGTAGTTCAAAATGTAAAATTTCTTTTAAATATGAGGCCCTTGTTCATCTAGAGTCATTTTCAAAAGAAATGCCTTTCTCTACTCGCCTAAAAGGTAGAAGCTATCCCTTAGATATGACACCCCATTGCTAGCTATGGATATTGGCTTGAAATCTATACCTAACATAGGCCAAAAATGCATCAAAATCCCTAGTAGCTCAAAAAATAAGAACATGGGTGGAAAAAGGAAGGTTTTTTAATTAATTTACTAGAGAACATCCCTACTGTCTGGTGCAGTCACTAGTTAGGAGGGACCTCAAGGAGATCAATCCAGATCAGTCAGCAAGAGTAAACACAACGGAAACACAAGGATATGATGGAGGCCGTGCAGAATAGAATAAATTATATCATCAAAACTGATTACAATCAGCTGGTAATATCTGGGTTATAGAAACCGGCTCACTGGCCTGCTACAACACACTCAATTACAAAACAATTCATAATCGGAACCTCAAATCTAAAGATCTATCTTCTATTCTCTATATAACTCCTTTGATATACATTCTAATTCTTAATTATAATTATTTATAGATCCAAGGGATCTGGTCAGCCCAAAAAGGGATCAAATGCTGAAGATCAAGACTTAACGTGTAAAAACAACAAGGTCATCCTCTGCCAAAGAAATTCCTCTAGAAAGTCCAAAGGATGAAGTGTAGAACTCAGGAAAGGTTGGTCACATGCCAAGGAACATGGGAATCAATGCTTGGGGCTGCACGAGATATGGAAGGGATATGGTAGATCACCAATGCAAATAGGTCTAGGCAACCGGTACCAAAAAACTGTCTCAAAAACCGGTAGGGATAACTCGCCGAAGAATATGTTACCTATTTTTCTACCAAGCTCAATCAGGTAGAGATTTAGTATTTCTAACATACAAAAGGTAAATATTTATTCTATTATTATTACATTCATGCACATGAAAAGAGAAAAGAAGATTACATTTTCATGATTTTATACTTAGAACAATATGAGAGTGCACATTTTTATGAAAAAGAGTAGTCTTTATTGATATGAATGTGTAATGTAACACACAAGCCGCGAGACTAACTGATATGTATGCATAGAAAGAAAATACTATGCATTTATAAATGTATAAAAGGTAAATGTACATAAGAGAGGGTGACTCGCCATTGCCTGAATGACGAGTCCTAGTTGGGTTCCCTTATGTTATCCTTGATTTACCACCCAGCTTGCATCCACTTAAGTACCTACATTTGAGGAAAATTGAGTTAGAGCAATGAGAGCCATCATTTCTTATATACACATGCATATACAAACACATAATACATCCCTCATATGCATACTAGCAATCAACATGCCATATAGATCCAGGAAAGCAAGTGCCAGATTAGATCATCATCAAATGCATGTTTTATCTAACTTATTTGTGTCATGTGCAGATACATGGAAAGTAACTTTTAGTTCATAAAATCACTACATGTAGGGTAAAATGTGACTCCAATAAGGGTTGAGCCCAACATGCTTTGTTTCAATATCTAAAGCATTTCAATAACAATGAAGCATGAAGAACAATCTTGAGGATCAAGGAGAGTATTATTGATACTATGAGAAAAGAACATACAAGAGCATGACAAATACAGTCCTGAACAAGTTACAGTACTGTCAAAGGCATTCCTCACCACAAGAGCCTTAACAAAGATAAGAGGCTTAAGGTGTTCATATTCTAGTGCATAGCATAATAATGACAACCACTACTAGGAGATAGTGAAGTACAATCTGTAAGTCAGTAGCCAAGCCTATGAGAATAGTCAAGTGACAATGCAAAAGGACAACCTTCAAGCACAAAAGATACACAACCATGACAATAATGGTTTATTAATGCTTGCTTGCAGAGTTATAAGATATTTATAGTCAAAAGATATTGTGGTAATGCTAAGAATAGTAAGCTATCATGACAGTTAAGAGACAATGAAGAAGACAGAGTCCAATCTGAAAGATAGGTTTATCATCAAAACACAATGAAAAAGAACAACTCACTTTGCCAATGATTCATAACTTAAGTTATACATTCTAAAGTTGGAAGAATAAGAACAATGAATCTAGGTGACATAGAGACTAGATGATCATTTTGGAACACAAAGAAAACCAATATGCCAAATGCCAAGAGAGTATTAGAGAGCATAATAATAACAATCATAGATAAAATCATGATGAGATGAGATGATAGCTATAACAGTTGTAGCTTTCAAGATTCAAATCCTCAAGTTATAATGGAAATGACAACCATGTGTAAGTACAAACCACTGTCAAAAGTAGTCACCACAAGGTCAAAGTCATGTGTATGTGACATAACATAGTGATATCATGAAGATCACAGGGTAGTTGAAGAGTAGTGAAACAATGAGAATCCACTGTTAGTACTAGTCATAAAGATTTTGAATCAATTCATGAGCAGCCCAAGCAAATAGATCTTTGGAGTATGGTATTTAAGACTTTTCCTATTACGACCCTCGGTGTCCTTTGAAGATTTTTGATGGCCCATCATTCATAATCATTCATTTCCACATTCATAAAGGGAGTCATGTTGTTGTTAAAGAGGAAAACATAGTCCCTGTGCTTTGAAATGATGGTATGCAATCATTAGAAATGCAATCCATTGTAGCAGCATATATACCCAATGTATGAAATTGGTCTTCAAGGGATGCATAAGGTTAACATAGTCCCAAAGCATAGGCCTTGTCATGACAATAATGTCAATAAAGAAGACGACCCTTACAACAACAGTCATAGAGATTTTTAAAATACAGTCAAGTAGGAGAGGTTAATATTGTGCATCTCTACATATGACCATATTAGTCATAATGAGGGTACTAAAAGAGACAGTGGATAGTGATCATGATCGAAGGCTTATACCAATTTACCTTCATCTATGAAGAAGCCTTATTCATGAGAAGGTATATACAGTTAGACACATCTGAGACAAAGGTTTCAGTTGATACCCATGTCATGAACATCAAACACAATATTGAGTAGTGTATATATGTCTCAAGAAATGTAGCATCTGAATAAAGCACTCAGAGCATTATGGATAAATACATGAACTATAACAGTCATCATACAAGGCAATAGTTCAAAAAAATAGTGAGCACCTTATGGAGTAAAGCTCAATGAGGAAGGTCTTATTATACATAGTGAATGGAGCTAAGAAGCCTTGACAGTCAATTAGATAGTTTGCAGTCTATGAAGGGCCAATTCATTTTATAACAACCTGACATGGACCAAGACTAAAATACATCCATTTCACTGATAAAGAAAAACCACAGTCATGCTAGATTAGTAGCCCTCAAGGTAATATGATTGTCAAAAGTAAGGTGCTAGATCAAAGGTAGAATGGATGGAGTGTGAATCAGTAGAAGATCACAATAGAGAAATTTCAAGGTAGACATTGCTTATGACATGACAATTAAGCCCAAAGGGCAGTAATTTGATGGTGATTTTTTGACAAAAAAATTGTTAGTTCTTTTAGGAGTTGACTGTCAACAAATGGAGCAAGGTTAGGTGCAAACTTAAACAATTTCTAAGAAATATCCTTGATACTATAAGTAAGACAAGGCTTGTAAGGCAATAATAGAAAACCATCAAAGGGTTGTCAAGAGAAATATTGAAGAAAATAGAGTGCAGTGACTTGGCAAATACAACGAGAATGGATTCTGACAAAACCACAAATGGCAGCAATCATGAATGCCAATACAGAATTTATGGCCGCACCCCAAGATTGAGATTAGATGATAGTCCAAGAGCCATGATGAGTTTGTAATAGTGTGAAGAATAAAATATCATGTCAAAGTCACATTCCTTAGTAAACACAACCTTAAAGGTGTGAGCATTGTCATAGCAAAACATTTGTAGCTAGAGATCATTAAAAGATGTCACTGTACAGTTCCTAATTAGTCAAAGATAGTTAAGATAGTGAGAGATTATCTCATTCGGTAATCATCTTTAGAACATGAAGAGCATTTCTAGATCAATGGGCGATTCAAGATATGAGTCCATCTACAATCCAATGACAATATAAGTGTTTGCAGTCCTTTACACAGAAAACAAAACTAAATGATGATAATGATCAGCCCTCAAATGATAGTCACAAAATAAAGAGGATGGCCCTCTTATGAAAAGAGATAATAATCATCTTCAAACGCAGTCAGGTTGAAGACAAAGTGAATCAGTACTTTCAAAAGTATATAGTGATCACCAAAATTAATAAAGCACAATGCATAGTCCCATAGTAAAGTTGTAGCCTAAGAACAATCATCATGGAGTTATAGTGCAATTAGATTTTACAACAGATGTATAAAAGCAAACTCTCCAGAAGTATAGTTTCAGACCTGCAAAGGAGCTATCATGGATAAACAAGAGAATAATCATCAAGCACAAATAAGCTACTAGTTATTCATTAAGTAGTGTCTAAGGAAAATGGACACATGACAGCTAGTTCATAAAGTGCAGCCCATGATTGTATTCCTTCCAAAAGGGTTTGAAAGAAATTCCAAAAGACAGGTACCACACCATGAAGACATTATGTTTTGGTCTCCCGTAACTATGTGCAATATCAAAATATCCAAACATAAGGTTTTAACAAAGATCACATATCAGTGATAGCTATAGTCAAATACAAAGACAATATAAAGCCCTTTTTGTTGGTTTGAAACCACAAAAGCATAATCATAACAGATCTGAAAGAGTAAAATTGCAACAGTGGTGAGTTACCACGCATTTCTCTATTGAATTCCTCCAACAAATCATCAAAACAACAAAGTGCATTCAAGCTCAAACTCTAGGTACATTATGTTTTGGTCTCCCATAACTATGTGCAGTATCAAAATATCCAAACATAAGGTTTTAACAAATATCACATATCAGTGATAGCTACAGTCAAATACAAGACAATACAAAGCCCTTTTTGCAGGTTTGAAACCACAAAAGCATAATCATAATAGATCGGAAAGAGTAAAATTGCAACAGTGGTGAGTTACCACGCGTTTCTCTATTGAATTCCTTAAACAAATCATCAAAACAACAAAGTACATTCAAGCTCAAACTCTAGGTTTCCTCACGGCGACAGCTTCCTCTTCTCAGAAATGCAAATGAAAATGATCAAGAGTTTTTCATTTTTGCTTTAGGGCTGAAACCCTAAATATGCCTGATAGGAGTTATAAGGTGTTGCCTTTATTTTACAATAATCTTTATTTTAATATTTGAGCCATGGCATCATTTTAAGTGTTTTATATAAATACTTATAAAACTCCTTATTGTGGGCATTGATTTTCAAAAGATGTAGAAACTTCATTAAGAGTGATAATATCTATCACTTTAATAAAAGTTATTTATCAATGCAAATAGGAAGCTACGTGCTCTCAAAAAAACATGAGTCAAAAGGAGCAGAATGAGTTACTTTTGAGTTATAATTTAGGTATATAAGAGATTATTGGAGTTCCTTGCTAACAAGTGGAATTAAAATAGGTGATTTATCACCTAATTGCCGGATTGCTTTCATTTTAGGAGTCCTAGGGGGTTGATTTTCAGTCTTGGAGCATTTTAGGGGTTTGACTCTTTGGTTCATGTAGTTTCATCCCTAATTTAGGGGGATTTTTGGTTGTATCCGACCCAAAGAGTTTGTTTTCAAATTGACAACTCTTGGGTCATTTTTGGAGGAGTTTCTCTCCCAGTTAGAGTCCTGATTTGGTGGAGAGATGACAACACTCATTTTGAAGCCAAAATTCAAATTCGAACTTTGGGAAGGTTTTGTATATATAAGGGTAAGTGCACAAAGATGGTGGTCAAAAAGGGGGGTATAAGTGGACATTTTTTTTTTTTCTGAAATCAGGTGAACCTGAACTTAGAGGCAAAATTTGAAAGTCATCCACTCAAGATATGAAGATAATCAAATAACAAATATTGTAGTACTCTTAATCTAGTTTCCAAAATACTAAACTTTTTCAAAATTGGATAAGATTAAGGGGTTCAAATCCTTCGCGCACAAAAAACTGACCCTATTTTTTGTCTGAAAAAACATAACATAGTATCTAACGTGCACATTAAAAAAGTCATAGTTAGATTTAGTATTTTGACAAATCCTTTGGCAGAAAGATAGTTAAGAGTGAGCACTAGAAGATGTGTATTTTTTTGTAATTTTTTGTTGAGTATTTTTTTTTATTTTATGATTTTTCCAATCAAGCACATCCTAAAAATTCAGCACCTGTTCGTGCACAAAGCATAAGTTGCACTAAACAAATCGAAAATACAAATTTTTTTTTTAAATTGTAAAGAATAAAGTGCACTACAATAATATATAAAGTTTTTTAAATTTGGATACGTATATCAAAAGTTATTCAAAAATGGTGCACCTATGTCTGTGAGAACTATGGAGACACTAGTAAAATAAATTCAATAATAATATGTTATTGTTGTTCAAATTGAAAAAAAATTATATGGTTAGAAAGCTCAGAAGATGGGTGAAAATATGGTGGCAATTTTAGAAATACCCCACTTTATGAAGTATAAACCTGATGATGACAAAGTCGATAAACCAAGTTGATAAAATAAAACACGTCAAAAATGAGAGAAATGTAGGGAAATCAAACTTCCAATCCGTAACTTTGTCATCTAGGCCTATTTCCAAGCCTAAAAAGTCAAAAGCGCATACAAGGTACTTATGGTTTAAAAAGCATGTGTGGGGTATTTATAGTGTAAGAAGCGCATATGCGCGTGTTTCCCATCAAACAACACGTACGCGCTATCTTTACTATAAATAGCACATATGCACTATTGTATAATATTATATTCTATGTATTTACTATAAATAGCGCGTACATGCTATTGTATAATATTATATTCTATGTATAATATGTGTATATTCATATAATATATGTAATATATAATATGTGTATAATATGACATTGTATATATAATATGTTTATATACATTTAATATATTAAACATATATATACAAATGTAAGTGTATCGTCTCTCTCTCTCTCTCTCTCTCTCATCTCTCTCTCTCTCTCTCTCTCTCTCTCTCTCTCTCTCCATAGCCCATCCCTCTTTCTCTTCTTCTCTCCCTCCATACCCCACTGCAACTATGTCTGCACTTCTATAGAAGTAACTGAATTTATTTCTTATC